>NC_142545.1:3845000-4149500 GCF_056151865.1 Erythranthe guttata | reverse complement strand
TCGGGGCAATTATGCAAGATCAACTTTGGATGACCATGCGCGACAACTCAAAGGGAATCTTCTTCCCCAGTCTCATCACGGGGTTGTGCGTCCCCAAGTTGCCGAACGATATCGAGTTCACCATCTGTAAGCTGATTGTTGATTTTGAGGCTTCGCAATTCAAGGAAGCAACCCATAACGAGCCACAAGCCTTGGCCGAAATTGCAGCCGCTCCTCAAGCCCGAAACAACTCCGAAGCCTCAAGCTCCCGTGCCGATCGACGATTCCGAAAGAAGATGGAGCGAGAGATCATACTTACGAGGAACCGGTTGACTACCATCGAGCATAAAGTCAACACGGTGGAGGCACTTCAGAGATGGTTGAGCAAGATGCTACAAGCGATTGTCCAACACTTGAGATGCGGGACGCCCGATTGTGTCGAGCCGGCACCTTTACCGGCGCCGATTCTTGAGCTCGTACTTGAGCTTTTCGATGACGAGGAGCTAGGGAGGAGCACCCCGATCACATCGACTCCGACTAGCCAGGTGTTTTCTATCCTTAAACTTTTTCCTAATTTCGTTGAGGGCAACGAAAATTTTAAGTTTGGGGGTGAAAAAACATGTTTTTATGTTTATTTGCTTTAGTTTGCATGCATTAGGTTTTATTTTATTTTTTTCTATTTTTATCGCTTTTATTGTTTTTATCATATAAAAAAAATAGAAAAAAATAGAAAAAAAAAAAACTACGAAAAACTATAAAGCTCGGGTTGCCTATTTTCGTTTTTTTTTTTTTTTTTTTTTTCTTTTTTCTATTTTTTTTATATGATAAAAACGATAAAAATAGAAAAAATAAAATAAAACCTAATGCATGCAAACTAAAGCAAATAAGCATAAAAACATGTTTTTTCACCCCCAAACTTAAAATTTTCGTTGCCCTCAACGAAATTAGGACAAAGTTTAAGGATAGAAAACACCTGGCTAGTCGGAGTCGATGGGATCGGGGTGCTCCTCCCTAGCTCCTCATCATCAAAAAGCTCGAGTACGTGCTCAAGAATCGGCGCCGGTAAAGGTGCTGGCTCGACACAATCGGGCGTCCCGCATCCCAAGTGTTGGACAATCGCTTGTAGCATCTTGCTCGACCATCTCTGAAGTGCCTCCACCGTGTTGACTTTATGCTCGATGGTAGTTAATCGGTTCCTCGTAAGTATCATGTTTCGCTCCATCTTCTTTCGGAATCGTCGATCGGCACGGGAGCTTGAGGCTTCGGAGTTGTTTCGGGCTTGAGGCTCGTTATGTGTTGCTTCCTTGAATTGCGAGGCCGCAAAATCGGCAATCGGCTTCCGATTGGTGAGCTCGATATCGTTCGACAACTTGGGGACCCTCTTTTTTTTTGCACAATCGGCTTCCCTTTGATTTGTCGCGCATCGTCTTCCAAAGTTGATCGTGCATAATTGCCCCGACATCGACTGTCTGCCCCGTGATGATGTAATAGGCGAGAGCACAATGTTCGTGGTTGATCAGACTAAAGAAGGTAGTTGGGATCACGTTGGCGCAAATGAACGTCAACCATGCCTTGCCTTCATAATTGTTGCTCTTCCAACTGAGCTCATACGTCCCCTTGTCCAGGTATTCAAGGGGCATGAAATGGATGCTTGATTGCCAACGTGTTAGCATAAAACTCCCGGACGATTGAGATGTTGTAAATCGGCTCCGATTCACACAACTTTTGCCACCCTCGTCATATAATTTCTTGATTAAGGTTGGTGAAGTGTGGTAGAGTGATTGTCAAAGCTCGTTCCGTGATGACGGTCTTATTGGCTTGTTTCTCGAATAGAGCCGCCGCGCCTTCGACACTAAAGACTTCCTTTTCGGGTAGAGGGATCGTCGTTTTGGTGGCACCTTTCTTGCCTTTTCCTTTCCCTTTGGAAGATGATGCTTCGCTCGTGCGGCCTCTTTTGTTGGACGACATAGTTGGGAGATCTTTTGGAATAGATTCGATGAGAATTGGACGAGAATCGAACCCCAAACTTGATTGGAGCAATTTGTCGAACACCTTGTGGGCGTGCCTTGAATAGATAGGTTTTGGAGAATTTGGTTCGATTCTCTAGCCTCCATGTCAATACCAACAAAATAAAAGAGTTCAAGAATGTGTGGTCGAATTATGTGTGTGAATTTATGAATTCTAGAAGAGAAATTCGAAAATTGTGTGTGGGGGTTTGAGAGAAGGAAGGAGAAGGGTTTGGGAAATAATGGGGTAGAAATATGAATTTTCCTATATAATATGCCCCAAAATAGGTTCGACGCTTCTGTTTCCCCCACTGGTTTCCCAGACGGCCGTCTGGGATTTCGCTTGCAATTTCGGACGGCCGTCTGGACCTCCTGATCATATTTTCGACCCTGAAAATTAAAATTTAAAATAGATTAATTAGAATGCATGCATACGAAAATAAAAACAAAATGAAAAAAATAAAAAAACTACGAAAAGCAATAAAGCTCGGGTTGCCTCCCGAGAAGCGCTAAGTTTAAATTATTCAGCCGGACATTGCTTCTTTATTTTTAAGCAAATGTGACCGAAGTCACTTGACAATCTTTACTTGCTTCCCAATACGGTTTGAGCGATTTGAATCTCGCTCCTTTATCTCGACTACTACGTGAGGAAGAATCTTTTGAACAACAAACGGCTCCAACCACTTTGATTTGCGCTTCCTTGGAAATAACCAAAGACGGGATTTGCACAATAACACCAATTGTCCTTTGTGCAATTTCTTTTTGACTTTATCCTTACGACCCCAATAGTTTGATTCGTCCCTCTCTCGTGGCTTGCTCGATTTTTGGGTGGCAACATCCTCCTTGCACTTTCATCGTCGTTACGACCCCAACTCGTATGACTTTGTCTCGGAGGAGTAGAAATTGAGTTCACAAAATAAATTTGCTCCGTCGACTCCCGGTTCCGCCACCATCTCCTGCACTCAAAGATGCTTTCCCATTGTCCAAGATCAAAACATCAAACTTTTCATGATTTGTAAAATCCATAAGCTCGATAGCAAAACCTCAATATTATCACATGAATTTTTATTAGCACTAAAAACATTGAATTTGATTGTTTGATCATGCACCGTCATTGTGAGATCACCACTAGCACAATCAATTAGAGTTTTTTACGTGGCTAAAAACGGTCTCCCTACGATAAGAGGTATCTCCCTATCCTCATCTATATCAAGTATAACGAAATCAATAGGGAAGATAAATTTATTAACTTTCACTAGCACATTCTCTAAAATACCTTTTGGGTAAACTAAAGATCTATCGGCTAATTGAAGAGTTATAGCCGTTGGTTCAATCTCAGCTAACCCAAGACTTTTAAAAGTGGAATAAGGCATAAGATTAATGCTAGCCCCTAAATCAATGAGCGATCTAAAATGTCTACCTCCTATAGTACAAGGAATAGTAAATGTACCTGGATCGGCGAGTTTTTGTGGAAGGGGCCTAGTAAGAATTGCACTGCATTGCTCGGTGAGTTGGATCATCTCGTTCCCTTACAATTTCTTACCTTTCGTCACGATGACCTTGAGGAACTTCACCCACTTTGGCATCTTTTGAAGTGCTTCGATGAAAGGAATATTTATGCGAATTTCCTTTAACTTGTCCAAGAATCCTTGGTATTCGGCATTGAGCTTCTTCTTTATAAACTTTTGAGTATATGGAATTGGTGGGGCTCGTGCAATCACTATTGATGGCAGTTCTTCTTGAATTGATTCCTTTTGCTCAATCACCTTCGGCTTCTCGATTACCGTATTTCTCTTCTCTTTTCGCGGGCCTTCCTCCAATTGCTTACCATTCTTCAAGGTGACTGCTTGGCATGTCTCGACCTCGATCTTTTTCGTTTGCAATCTTTGGGGATATGGGATTGGTTCCACCCATTCGGCTACAGTGACTTGCGGCTTTATTTGAATTTCTTCATTTTCTTCGATCTTGAGATCGATAGCTTGGCACGTCTCGAAATTTTGCTTTCGAGGATCTTCCGTATTTGATGGTAATGCTCCTGCCGGACGGTTCTCTTGAATTCAATGCAAATTTAGCGAATTGATTCTCCGAATTCCGCAGCGAGGCTTGGGTAGCGGTCATAAATTGGGCCAATATCTCATCCCTGTTTGATTTTTGGGCCGGTGGATTGTTGCCTTGATAGTTTTGTTGAGGAGGGGCTTGATTTTGAAATTGACCTTGAGGTCTTTGATACCATTGGCTTTGTTGATTTCCTCCGTATTGCCCTTGTGATCTCCACTAACCGTCCTTTCTCTTGACTTGGCAAACCGATTTTGTGCAATTTGATCCAACATAATAAATGCATCCAGTATCGATTGACTCATAAAGTTACCCTCGGTTGATGCATCTAAGATGGTTCGTGCATTCTCGTTAATGTGAATTTGTCGCCATTGCTCCACTCCATGTGTTGGACACTGCCGCAAAAGAGTTTTAAATCTCTCCCATGCCTCGTATAATGGCTCCCCTTGATCTTGGAGGAAATTATGAATTTCCCGTCGTATTCTCTCGTCCTTCTCTGGTGAGCTGAGGAGTTGAGGCCACGACGAGATAGAGTGGGGGGCTTGGGACATCAACCACTGGCGAGCTCTTCCTTGTAGGGAGTGCTTGAAGAGAATTAAATGAAGCGCCTCTTGGGAAACGCCGTTTTGACGATGGGAATTACATGTATCTAGAAAATTGGCAATGTGAAGATGGGGCCAATCCACTAAATAGCCCGTTATTTTGGAGCATCGTCAAGAGGCCTTGCTTGATCTCAAAATTGTACGCCTCAATGGGTGGATATTTGACGCAGAACGGAAGCACGGTAAAGAATTAATTTCTACGAATTAATCCTATAGAACACGATAACTCTAGAATCCACTAGATAGTTGAGAGAAAACTCAGAAATTTTATTAATAATGAAAGATGCTGAAAAATAAACCCTGGAGCAACTATTTATACTAAAGAAAACGAAAAACCTAATCAAACTAGGAAAACAAGAAAATTACCAAAAAAGGCAAAAACGAAATAACTCCTAAACCTAATAGAATACCGAAAGTTGGAAACATCCCAACTTGCGGAATTCAAATCCGATTTTTCTAGAATTAATTATGAATTATTTAAAATTTTCCTAAAATAGCAAAAACGTCGTTTTGAAGGCTTTAACGACCTCGAAACGCCAAAATCCATTGCACGTCATGGCGTAACAGTGAGTTTAACTCCCCTCGTCGTTCCGGTTCGGAAAAACTTGGCCCCATACAATTCCGGCTCCGCCACCTCTGCATCAATCCCCTGTTATTCGAAAGAGCTCGACCTCGAGCTTGTATCGGGATAAAGTGGGGTATTCTCCTGATACTCGTACAAGTCCGAAACGTTGAAAGTCTTCGAAATACCCATGTGAGCCGTGAGGTCGATTACGTAAGCATTATCATTAATTTTCTAAAGGACTTTGAATGGTCCATACTTCTTTGGCTTGAGCTTGCTATACGTTCCTACCGAGAATCGCTCCTTCCGAAGGCATACCATGACATCGTCCCCCTCATCAAAGGTCTTCAGCCTGCGATGCTCGTCCGCAGTAGCTTTATACTTGGCATTCTTTTGCTCGAGCCTCTCCTTAACCTCCGTTTGCACGTCTCGCACTTCATTAGCCAGTCGCTCCGCCGCCACACTTTTTCGGTGCTCTTGAGGGAGGCGTATCAAATCCATCCACTGCATGTTTCGGAGCTGCCCTGTAAACCAACGCAAAAGGAGACATTCCAGTGGGGCTAAAGCATGATCCCATTGCCTCGGGCGATCGCCGCAAATACATCGTACCAAATTTCCCAAAGTCCGATTAGTCACCTCCGTTTGCCCATCAGTTTGCGGATGTGCTGTGGTGCTTCGCTTGAGGGAGGTGTCAAACATCTTCCAAAGGACAAGTCAAAAATGGCTAAGGAACTGCACGTCTCGATCGGATGTGATTGTCTTCGGTACGCCGTGTAAACGCACTACTTCTCGAAAGAACAGTCTCGCAATATGAGACACATCAGAAGTCTTTCGGCACGGAATGAAGTGAGTCATCTTGGAGAACCTATCAACCACCACGAAAACCGAATCAACTCCCCGCTGGGTTCGCGGCAAGCCCAACACAAAATCCATCGACAGATCTTCCCAAATACCACTTGGGACCGGGAGAGGTGTATACAACCCCGTATTTTGAGATCGACCCTTCGAAACTTGGCAAACATAGCACCTTGCAACTATCTTACCAACATCTCGTTTAAGTTGAGGCCAATAAAATCACTCCTCGACGTTGCTCGTCGTCGTGTCTCGTCCCAAATGACCGCTTAGCCCGCTTGCATGTAGATCTACAATTAACTTTTCGCGAAGAGAAGTCCTCAGAATGCACAGCTGGTTACCTCTAAACATGAATCCTTCACTAATATAATAATCATTCATCGGCTGTCGCGCAACACACTTAGACCATATTTCTCCAAAATCCTCACCTCCCTCGTACAGCTCATTCAAACACTCCAATCCGACCACTTCTTCACTAAGAGTGGTAAGTAATGCAGCTTGCCGACTTAGGGCGTCCGCGACACGGTTCATGATCCCATTCCGATGCTTGATGACAAACGGAAACTTCTGCAGGAAATTCGTCCACCTCACATGCATGTTGTCGACACTTTTCTGACTATTCAGAAACTTCAAAGCTTGGTGGTCGGTGTATAGTACGAACTCTCGCTGTATCAAATAGTGTTCCCACTGTTTCAAAGCTCGAACTACCACATAAAATTCTTGATCGTAAGTGCTCCACATCCTTCGTGTGTCACTCAATTTCTCGCTGAAGAAAGCCACAGGACGCGGAACAAAACAGCTCCAACACCTACTCCACTGGCGTCACATTCTACTTCAAACACCTTCTCAAAACTAGGTAAGGCTAAAACAGGTGCATTACTTAATTTCTCCTTGATTACAGCAAAACTCTGATCCGCCTCGTCACCCCACATAAACCTTCCCTTTTTCATACACTCAGTAATTGGTGCCATGATGGTGCTGAAATTCCGAATGAACCGTCTGTAGAATGTCGCCAACCCGGAAACTCCTGACTTTCGAAACATTCTTAGGCGTGGGCCACTCACGAATTGCCCGAACCTTCTCATCATCGACATGAATTCCTTCCGCCCCAACTATAAATCCCAAGAACAGTAATCGACTAGCCATGAAAGTACACTTCTTCAAATTGATAAATAACTGATTTTTCCTCAAAACAGTTAGCACCTCACGCAGGTGTCCCATATGCTCGTCTTCCTGTTTGCTATAAATCAGGATATCATCGAAGTACACAACGACAAATTTTCCAGAAAAGGGTCGTAATACCTGATTCATCACGCGCATGAAAGTGTTGGGCGCGTTCGACAACCGAAACGGCATCACCAACCATTCGTATAAGCCATCTTTTGTCTTGAACGCTGTCTTCCACTCGTTCCCGGGTCTAATCCGAATCTGATGATACCCACTTCGAAGATCAATTTTTGAAAACAGCTTTGCACCTTCCAGCATATCCAACATATCGTCAAGCCGCGGAATGGGAAAACGATACTTTATGGTAATCTGATTTATTGCTCTACTGTCAACACACATCCTCCAGCTGTCGTCTTTCTTCTTCACTAGTAGCACCGGCAACGCACACGGGCTCATACTCTCTCTGATAAACCCCTTTTTCAGCAGCTCTTCCACCTCTCGCAAAACCTCACATTCTTGCAGATTCATCCGATAATGTGGCAGATTTGGCAGGCTAGCATCGGGCGCTAAATCAATCTAGTGTTGAACATCTCTCATAGGTGGCAACGAATCCGGTAGGTCATCGGACACCAACTCATCAAACTCCGTAAGTAACGGTTGCACACTCTTAGGTATTTCGACGGTTTATTTCTGAACCTTATTTTCCTTTTGAATTCCCAAAGACCTCATCATCGTCACGTATACTCCGGCTGCTGATTCGACATCTTTTGTGAATTCACTCTCAGACTGAGAGACCACAAAAACTGGTTTTTTTTCCACTATTCTGGCAGGCTTGACCGTCGACTCCGATCGGGGTAACATCACAATCTTGCGCCCACCCCACTCAAATATGCATGAGTTTTCTCTCCCCTGATAAGTCATATTAACGTCGAATTGCCAAGGCCGACCGAGTAGTATGTGGCTAGCGTCCATGTCTATGACGTCGCATATCACCTCATTGGCATAGTTCATTCCAATTGAGATAGGCACACGACACACTTCTGTCACTTTAACCGTTGGCCCTCTCCGAACCCACCCAATTGTGTAGGGGACTGGATGTTTTTCCACCGGTAACTTCAAATAGTCTACCAATCTTGTCGCAACAAAATTTTCGCAACTACCATTGTCAACTATCAGGTCGCACACATTTTTATTAACTGAGCACTGGGAATGAAATATGCTATTTCGTTGGTTTTGTTGCATCGCCGTACAAAGAACTTGCTGCACCACACAGTTAACTTGCTCTCCATCCTCCTGACTATGATATTCTGCCGTATCCTCTTCTTCTTGAAAAATGTCTTCATGATCACTCTCGCTTCTCTGCTCCGACCCATCTACTAAGTTCACGGGTATCCTCTCAGGGCACTCATTGGAACGGTGCCCAGGTTTGTGACACCTAAAACAGTTTTCAGGGACTGGTCTCGCATAAGGATTGTTTGTTCGACGCTGAACGGACGTGCTCGAACTACTGGCACCGACTCTATTCTGGATCTGTGGTGCCCGTGTTGGTGGGGCAACAAGGTTAGGGTTTTGGGATACAAACTTACCCCTATCAACCGGCGGTGGGGCATAATTTGGCAGTCTACGATAATTATTCACGCTGTTCCGTCGCTCAAATTCTTCTGCTCGCAACGCATACTCTGCGCATCCTGAATGGTATAAACTGGCTGCAAACCTATTCGGTCACGGATATTAGCTTTCAACCCGTTCAAATACCTGGCCACTTGCTGGTTCTCCGACTCCCGTAAATTATTTCGATCTGCCAGTTTCAGAAATTCTGTGGTGTATTCGTGTATAGACCTGCTATCCTGCGAACAATTATGGTATAAATTGTATAAGTGTTGTTCATAGTCGGCCGGTAGGAATCGATCGTGAAGAAGCCCCTTCATCCTCCTCCAAGACTGCACTGGGCCCTTCCATTGTCGAGTCCGTGATCGCTGCAACTGGTCCCACCATACAACCGCACCACTTTTCAACTTGTACGCAACCATCTTGACCATCCTCTCGGGTGGGGGTGTTCATCACATTAAAAGCACTCTCCACTTCGACCACCCAATCCAGAAAATCCTCTATGGAGAGGTTTCCACGGAAAGGTGGAATCTCAGCCCTTGTCGGATAATCGTCGTACTGCCTTTGTCCTTGTCTAGGTTGACCGCCGTCGACTATCGCTCTGTCGTTCTCATCCAAGTCTTCATCACTGTCCGGGTGAAGACATGGTTGGTCACGAATCTGATTTCTAACATGCACACCTCGGGTTAATTCCCCAGCGCGCGCTATATTAGGTTCGCCCCTCATGTTGTTGCCATTGAGGGCAATTCCCTCTAGCAACTCCCGAAGTTGCCGCAGCTCACCTCGAACCTCTACTCCAAATTCTTGCATAACCCGTTGAGATTCTACTCGAGCGAGTTCGACCGCCGCCTGAATGTTACCAACCTCGAGGTCATCGCCATCGCGGTTGTCGTCTCCAAGTTTCACACCTTTCGCCATCTAACCAGGAAAAACCTCGTTACTGATGCCAACTGACGCAGAACGGAAGCACGGTAAAGAATTAATTTCTACGAATTAATCCTATAGAACACGATAACTCTGGAATCCACCAGATAATTGAGAGAAAACTCAGAAATTTTATTAATAATGAAAGATGCTGAAAAATAAACCCTAGAGCAGCTATTTATACTAAAGAAAACGAAAAACCTAATCAAACTAGGAAAACGAGATAATTACTAAAAAAGGCAAAAACGAAATAACTCATAAACCTAATAGAATACCGACAGTTGGAAACATCCCAACTTCCGGAATTCAAATCCGATTTTTCTAGAATTAATTATGAATTATTTAAAATTTTCCTAAAATAGCAAAAACGTCGTTTTGAAGGCCTAAACGACCTCGAAACGCCAAAATCCATCGCACGTCACGGCGTAACAGAGAGTTTAACTCCCCTCGTCGTTCCGGTTCGGAAAAACTTGGCCCCACACAATTCCGGCTCCGCCACCTCTGCATCAATATTGAATGCTCGGACGGAATCCGTCAAGAGTCGGGATAATGTAGTCTTGAAGTGCCCGTGGCCTAGCTGCTAGCTGTAGTGGAAGCCTTGGGTGTTGGTCTTGGACTTGGTTTCCGTTGGCATCGAGTAAAGTTCCCTCTGCGTTTCTGCGTTCTTCGTCCTCCACTGTATTATTTGCGCGATGAAGTCTCCTAGCGGCTCGAAAAGTACGTTCAATTTCGGGATCAAACGGTTTTCTAGCAAGATCGAGTCTCCTGCGCATAAAACGGTACCTAAAATAAAAATAAAATAAAATAAAAGTTAAATGGGTGAATCGTGAAAATTGTTTAAATTTAGAGTTGGAATAAAATAAATAATTAAAATATTCCCCGGCAAAGACGCCAAAAACTTGTTGGTTGGTAATATCTACATGCAAGTGCACATATCGTACAAGTAATAAAGTGGATTTTTAAGTCCAAGTATCGATCCCACAAAGAATATTTAATTATCTAATCCTAGACGCTAAATTCTACCAATTGCTATCAAGCCCACCCTACACAGTCAAAGATGATTAATAAACTAAGTTAACTAAACTAAATTAAGCAAATTAAAAAAGCCAAAAGCAAGAAAGCAATTAAAAGCGAGTTCAGAGAAAACGAGCCTAGGAGTTTATTCTTCCCCCTATGTGATTATTACTCCCCCCGTTCCTTCAGTTATGCAAGTAATTAACCCGGATTATTAACTTGAGATGCTAAATTAATCATAACCCGCTTCCGCGTATATTATGATTCTAATACTCTAGATTCAATTACTGTATTCCTACGCAATTAATTCTAGAACACATCATTAAGCACAAATCTCAATAATGGCTACCTAAGAGATTAAGTATATTCCTATGTTAATACTACAAAGGTTCTTCTACCACAGTTCTAATTATTAACCCGGTCTTCCGATTCATGCGATTAACAATAACATAAAAGCACATAAAGTGGCCAGTTTCATGAACTTAATAAAACAAGTAGAAGAAAAAATGCGGAATTAAAACTTGCATAAAATCGTAGAATTGGGTTCATAAATCCCACGTAGGGTTCAAAATAAAATCCTAGAAATAAATAAATTAGCTACTCATAATTAAAGTAAAAATAAAATAATAATTCATGAAAAGATAAATTATGCTTGTAATCTTCGAATTCTTCGTCTTCTATATTGCTTCATTGCTCTTGAAATTGCGTAAAAGATGGATCCCCAATTGTGTGCTTGACTTGGCCTTATATAGGGTGGGAAACTTGGAGAAAAATGTAGTTTTCTTGTGCAATTAGAATCCCTTTACTGTGCCTTTTCGTAATCTCGGACGGCCGTTTGAGATATTGTACTAACAATGTTGTCGCGGTCAAAATCCTCTGCACAATAATTCCAATAAATCTTCCACACGAAAAAAAATGCGACTGATAAGGATGGCACTAGATTTGTCTCTAGATTTATTTTCTTCTGATAAGGAGCACATTTTACGTGGCGAAGACGCAATTATCGCGATTGTGAAAGGCAAGCAAACAATGTATTGTTTTGAAACTGATTCTGAAAGGGTATTTTAGATACTTCAAGTGGGCGATGGGGATAAGTCAAATTCATAAAATAAAAAATATAAAAAAAAAAAAAGGTTTGAGGGTATCACTAAGAATGTAATCTCTTTGGTAGTTAATTCAAAATATTTCTCTAGCGAGGGGGGTCGATTTTTTATGAGAGAGTCAATAATGGGGAAACTCAACCTGGGTCTCCGAGATGGTTTTCAAAATATTTTAATACGCACATGGTCTCATTGGAGAGTTTATTCCACTACCAAAAAATAGGGCTTTTGTGACGGATATTTTGTGACAACCTAAATCCGTCACCATGAGTGACCGAATGAGTGACAGATATGTGACTGAATGTACTACTGAAATTCCGAATTTTTTTATGACCAATATGTGACGAACTTGGGACGGATTTTTTGACAATCGAAACTCAGTCACATTTCGGTCACAAATCTTTTGACGGAAACTGATTCAGTCACAAATTAGTCACAAACTTTCTATGAATAAAACAATTTGATCAATGTCGGTCACATATCCGTCACAATATCATGCCTGTCACACATCCGTCACATACATTTTGGTCACAAATCTGTCACATTTTATGTTTCGTCATTAATCCATCACTATGTTTATCTGGTCAGAAATAGACACATACATTTCAGACACAAGTCCGTCACATTTTATGTTTCGTCATTAATCTGTCACTACACTAATTGTTGTGTTACTTGTTATTTTATTTTTTGTAAATTCACTTTAATACACCAAAATGAATAAATTGAAAATATAAATTCAGTTACTTGTGTTTTTATTACTTTTTTTAGTTCTACGAAATAGGAAATTGAATTTTTCAACATTAACTATTTTTCTAGTAAGAATTTATTTTGTTCTTAATTGCTTAATTCACTTATATATTTAATAAAAAAATTTATGTTCTCAAATATTATTTTGATTCTCTATTTACAGTTAGTTCTTAAACATATAATTAATTATTTTGAAGACAAACCTTAACTTAAATAAAATATAATATATAAAAGAATCACTTTACCTATTTACAGGCCAGGACATAATTACGCAGCTTTCTTCTAGTTATCTTCCAAGTGTTCTTTAATTGGTATTAGGACCCAGTATTGTTTTAAATATTGCATAATAGCCCTTAGCTAAAATCCTCCTAACTTCCTAGCCTATAAGCAAGGAATATTCCTCCTATTTTTCCTTCCCAATTTTCTTACGGCAGTGTTCTTTAATTGGTATTATGTCTTCACTCTTCTTCCTCGCATCCTACAGCTCGATGAAAAATCCTCAAAAATTCCCCTCCTTCTCTGGGAAGTTTCACATCTAATTAATGGGATTAATTTCCCTATAAAATCCACCAAACCATCAAGAGGATCGGACCCTCGATAACTCTACAGCCTCCAAGTTCAGCCCCAAAAGCCTTCAAGCCAAGCTCTGAGAATCCTTTGGTTTACTCTTCCTCTTTGTCTTCGATTTTCTTCAAAGAGGTAAGGACTTTTGGTCTTTACTGAGTTAATGATAAATAATAAGATAATGTTTATGTGGTTAATTGATTTATATGTTTAGGAATCGGATTTAGGGATCTATGTCAAGAAATATAGATTTCCATGAACCCTAGTTCGAATTCCAGATTCGTAGCCTCCGCTTTCAGTGCATGTTTCATCGATGATTTATTTTCTTAAAATTATGAAATTAATTGTGCATGTAGATGTTTCTGTTAGCTTCGTTTTGATATATGATATGCGTAATTCGGAAATGTATTGATCAAGTTATGAACCGTTTTCTGAAACTGCACGATTTCTGAGTCATCTATGAATTATGTGTTAAATTAAATTCTATCTTAGCCCGATTCATGCGATTCTAACTGGATATGATTTAAGACTTATAAATCTGATTCGCAGCAAAATTTCATGGCGTTTGGTTGAAAGAATGATTTATTTGGTATTTTTAAATTTGAATGCTCTGTTCTGAAATTCTGCTGGTGTTAGTGTATTGAATTAATTATTTCTCTCACGTGGATAGGTATTTTACTGAACTGTTTTAATATGCTATAATTAACATATATGTGAACATTGTGTGAAAATTTCATAAGGTTTGTATGTATGGTTTAAGAGATATGAATTTTCAAAGTTGAAATACCAAAGCTGCCAGATTTTCTAACATAGAGTACTATGAATGAAAAGAGTTGTTAGGACGTTATTTAGAGGACATAGTTCTATCTAAGGATACCTCTCAATGGATTTAGGACCGATAAGAGTATAGGTTCATTTAAGTAATTTGAAGTTCATTATTAAGGTATAATTGTAAATTCTTTTGAAACCTTGATGTGATTAGATTGCGAAGCTGATACGATTTCTTTATAGTTCTTTGGAATGGAGTATGTGGATTTGAATTTCATGTATTATGTGTGTATGTGTTATTATGGTTATGTCTATATATGCTACAATTATTGGGTCGTTGCATCCCCATGTTAATTCAACATTTTGTTTACGTGAGTAAACCTTGTGAGTATACGAACTTATCCGGTATCTCAAATGATTCATTAGTAACTTTTCAACGTTCGTTTTAATTATGTCAATACAATGCAGTTATTTACTTGTAGTTGTGGACTTCTCCTTTTAATTAACAGAGTTATGTGGATGGGGATGGGAAACAAGATGAAATTGTTGATCAGGGTTGAGGAGAAAGTGATGGAGAGGGAGATAGATACTAAGGCCATGGCTTGTCGATATTGAAGGCAGATCGATCAGTGGTGTTAGGAATGTGACCTGAAAATTGAGGGCACAAGAGATGGCAGTGATTCAGAAAAGAGAGGAGGAATACAAACGAGTTTAGAGCTAAGAAGAGATTGTGTTTTCTATAAATAAGATATTTATGTTTTGTAATTCATAACAAATTCTTAGCACTAGATACTACTAGCCAAATGATGCTCTGAAAGATTGGAAACGATATGATTTTGTTTTAATATATTTATGCTTTGTGATTTTGTTTTAATATATTTATGCTTTGTGATTTTTTGTTGATTGTTTATCAACAAAAAAATGTAGTAAAATAAAGAGAACAAAACAATTATGGTGCTATTGTGACGAGAAAAGTGACTGATATTTGTGACAACCAATGTGACGGATTGCTTGTGACTGAATTTTGACGGAACATTTGTTACAGAAGCATGTGACGGACTATTTGTGATGATATTTATGACAGATGAATGACGGAACCTTGTGACAGATTAATGACATACAAAAATTATTTATGATGGGATCCGTCACTAAATTTAGGGGAGTTCGATAAGGTATTTGTGACAGAATGTTCCGTCACCAAAGTGTGACGGATTGAAAAAAACCGTCACTATTTTAATTAGTGACGAGGCGTTATGTCACGGACGAATTCCGTCACACCTCCGTCACCAAAGCCTGTTTGTGACGGATTTTCCTCAATTCAGTGACAAAAATCTCCGTCACAAAAGCCCATATTTTTGGTAGTGTTCTAACTAGGTTTATTTATGTGGCTACCTAAGGGCATCTCCAATGGAGTCTCTAAACCCCATTTGGCTGCATAATATAGAAATTGTGCACCAAAATCCAACACCAACAAGAAAATTTAAGGGGCTCTAAATTTTCAGATTTTTGCAAAATATGCAAACTTGGTTCTAAATTTAGGTAATGGTTTGGAGACTCTGATTTTATGGGACCCATCTTCAAACAAAACAAAATTTCTTGAATTTAAATTTTGAATTTAATTTTTTAAAATTAAAATTAAAATTTGAATGATTTGCAAATATGACCGTTGGTTTTCAACGGTAAGAAAAAATATTGAAAAAGCATAAATACCTCTAATTGTTCTTCAACTTCTTCATCTTCTTCATCACTTCTAAATCTTCAGATTGTGAGTTTTTTTTTTCTTTTTTTTTTTCTCTTCAATACTTGTAGAAATTGTAAACTTGGTTGAGTTTATGGCTCAGAGAATGGAGAAATTAGAAGTAGGGGGTTGGGTTTTACTTGAATTCTTGAAATAATTAGGAGCAATTTTTTTTTTCTCTCTCTCTGTTACGCTGCGTGAACAGAGTGAAAATTGGGGAAGAAGAGGCGAGGGGTAAGGTTTAGAAAAGAGAAAAGAAAAAAGAAAAAAAAAAAAAAAAAAAAAGGAAAATACACGTATTGGAGGTCAAAGGCGGTTTATACATAGTGGAGATTTATAAATCTCTTAACTATTAAGCATTTAATTAGTATTTAATTAGTCTTTTTTTAGTAATTAGTTTATTTTGTATTTAGGTTTAATAAATTTAATTCTTTTATATTTAATTTAATGACTTACTATTTAATTATTTTTTAACAGCAATGGAAGATCTTGAAGGAAGTTCAAGGGGTCGTAATTTTTCTTCTGACGAGGATGCATCTTTGTGCCGAGCTTATATAGCGATTAGTAATTTTTTCAGAAATTTTTATTTTTTGGATCAAAATGTGTATTAAAAATAATTAAGATTGTTCAAATAAAATTTAACTATCTACAATCTCGTATATGAATAAAATTTGAGCCATAAACAAATTACTACATAAAATAATCCGTAACATGATTTAGAGACTCGAAATTATAGAGCCCTCCCATTGTGGAATTTTTTTTTTTAGAGACCCCAAAATTTTACCGGGTCTCCATTTGGGTCTCCAAAACAAAATTTGGAGACCCAATTTGGAGACTCTATTGGAGATGCCCTAACAACCGTACGTGTTTCCTTATTTTTACCCTTTCTCCTTGTTTATATACTTTAGATTATATTTATTTACTTTTAGCTTATTGTTTTGTGTTTATAGTTATTTTACTTTCGGTAATTTTAATTTTAAGTTTGGTGTATTAATCAATGTTTCATCTATTTAAAAAAAAATCAATTTTGCGGTTCGGCCCGGAATGGTGTGAACCGGAAGGTCAGCCTTCCTAGCAGAACTGGGAGATATTCGGTGAGGAAGATAATATCTTTTTTCGTATTAATTCCTTAAAATAACTGAAATATTTAGTATGATTATGCGGCATATATTGTGCACTTTTAAAGTATTAAAGATGTTGAAATATAATATTTGATGTCAGTTCTCATAATGTATTTAAATATAATCGAATTTAATTGCAAACTTCAACTTTTTTTTTTCCAGACATGATTTACTTTAGATCTTTTCAACCGATCATTTTTTTAGGCGATATTATTTAGTCAATAAGATTTACTGGCTGTGAACCTGACAAAATCTTAGTATATATTTGGGGCCCCATAAATGTAATCCTAGTTGTGTCATTGTGTGTAAACACAATATATGTATCTCTAACGGCAAGACTAAGTTATAGATATTAACAAAGACTACAACAAAAATTGTAATCTTTTCCAATGATTTGAAAATGGAAGTGATCAATTCCAATCATTGAACAATATCACGATTTATGTTTTAGTCTTTGTTCGTTTCGTTTATTTTGTTGGTTTTGCCATTAGAGATTCATGTACGTTATGGGAGTGAAAATCTTGTTATTGTATGGGTATAATTTTGTTCTCATTTATGTTAGCCATTTTTTTTAGAGAATTATGTATAGGCTTATAATGTGGCTAGGGGTGCAAGTTGGAACGGAAATTCCGATTTCCGCCGGTTCCGATCCGAAAAGTTCCGATGTTGGAACAACTTTTTTCATTCCGATTTCCGAAATTCCGATTTCCGATTTTTTCCGATTTTTTTGGAATGGAATTGGAATTATATAAAAAAAAAATTGGAATTTCCGATTTCCAATCCGATTATTTCCGAAATTAATTCCGAAAAAATTCCGATTTTTTTCCGAAAAAAACCGATTTTTTTCCAGAAAATACATCTTTGAGTAATATATATATATATATATATATATATATATATATATATATATATATATATATATATATATATATATATATATATATATATATATATATATATATATATATATATATATATATTATATTATACTTATTTTACATTATTTAGTTGTATTTATTCTTTATGGGCCATGTCACCTAAAAAAACCCTAGTTTATTTTATGTAAAACCCTAGTTTTACGTTTATTATTTCTTGTGCAAAGCCGAGGAGTTTATTTAATTTTTGCTAGAAGTTTTATTGGATATTATGATGTCGTTTATTTTTATTTATTTTTTGAATTGAAATTTAGTAGAGTTTTTTATCGACGTGGATGTTTTTATTTTTAGCAAATTATGAAATTTTCAGCGAAGTTTCGAAATTTTAATACTTATGTCATTTCCGAAAAATTTCCGAAATTCCGAAATTTCCGGGCCTTTTGGAATTGGAATGAATTTTTAGATTCCGAAAATTTTGGAATTGGAATTGGAATTGATTTTGTACTTCCGAAATTTTTTGGAAATATTCCGAAAAGGCTAATTCCGATCCGATCCTTCCGACTTTCAGCCCTAAATGTGGCACTTGATCGCCAACCTTGCCGACTAATGGCAAGTCAACAACGTGGTTCAATGTGAGCCCGCCTTGCTTAACACGATCATAAGACTGCAAATACAAACTCTGCCACACGGTGCAAAAGAACAACACCGAAGTAGGAAGAACAAGCACAAGCCACCCCACAATACCTTTAATGAATCAAGACCGCGCTGTTTGGATATGCACCATTAGGAAAACCTGGAGTAATCCGGAATTCGTGGCGGACTTAGAAATCTCCACTATCTGAAACACCCCCATAGCCACCAACAACTCACCATACATAACCTTCATACCCGCTTTATGCTTCACAACCACAAAGATGACCACTCCAGAAGTTCATCTTAGAATTAAAAATCCACTCATGCGTGTACTTCACGATTCCCTTCTTCATAACGTACATGTCTCTAGTTGCAAATCCTACAAAATAAAATATATACAAAAAGTGAAACGAAAACCGTGATATTGGCCAATGATGTTGCGTATGCCTTAAATATTTTTCTTGCGCAAAAACCAACATAAACCCCCATGTGTAAGGAAAACTTGTGTCAAATCCCCCTGTATTTTTTTTTCTTCCGCAAATTCCCCTTGTGTTTCATTTGCTTTGCATGAAATTTCATTTTCTGTTAATAGTTAACGCCGTTAACTATATAGGGGATTTTATGCAAGTTTTTAGTAACAAAGGGGGATTTGTACATATTTTCTACAACACAAGGGGTTTTTATGCAAAATAATTTATTTGTTTAAAACTCAAATTATTTCAAGCAGTTAAGTCGAACACATTTATGCAATTACTATATGAAAAATAGAATATTAATAGGTGTGGTGAATTACTTTTTGAAAATTTCAACTTTTTTATGACTAGGAAGAGCATGTGCGTTGCACGTGTCTAGTTCATTATTATATTAATTTTTATTTTATATATTTCCTTTTGTGTATTTATCCTTAAAATATATAATTATTTGAATAAAATATTATAAATAGACCCGATGTTTTGGTATAAAGTTCTCAAAAGGATGCTACAAAGAAAACTTGCAGTACTTTCGTTATTTGTATAATTATAAGATTGCGACTCCAAATTTCACCCTATTACCATAAATAAATAGATATTGCATGCTATCGTCAGAACTTCCTATGCAAATGTTTCTGATCATGCTATATTACAATTCATAACTTTCTAAGATATCATAGCAAATCTTATCATTTAATAGAGTAAAAAATAGTCGCCGGCAAACTAAGGATCGATTTGCACTTTGCCCCCTATACAAAATTGTTTTGCATGTTTTTATGTAAACTTGTTCTTACCGTGCCCAAAAATTGATATTTTCAAACAATTTTCGGCCGATACCTAGGCATGCGCGAATCTCGTGAGTTTTGCAGGGACCCTTATATACTTCATTTATGATATTCTTCACCACCTCCGCCTTCACCCATCTTCGATCTCAGCAAATCCTCCTTACCCTTCATCATACTCCTCCTTCAATTTATGTCCTAATTTTTTCACTTATCTCTTTAAAAAGTTCTCTATGGAACTAAACAAAAATTTCAACACACATCTCTACAATAATCTTACTCTTTCAGTTTGGGAGCACACTGCTCTTTACTCAATTTAATATATTAAAATCAAATATATGATCAATATAATAATTTATTCAATTAACTGAGAAATGTAAATTGTTTCTATTTAAATGAATTCTACCAAAATATGTACCTTAAACTACAATAGGAATATATATTTTAAATATAAATAAAAATAAAAGAGAGAATAATTATTATTTTAAGAAATTACGTGATATGGTATTCTTGATAGGTATTAATTGTGAAACTGTGATAAATGTACATGCATCATTTCACGTATAGTGTATTAATAATACACATCTATAGGTAATGCAACAATATAGTATCACCATAGTGAATGCATATATATGAATTTTTTTAAAACATATATATGCTACATATCACCGCTCGTGCAAGTTGGCGTGATACATTTTTATATTACTAATTTGTTTTTAATTTTTAGCTTGTAGCACTGCCATGTGTAATCTCTAATCATTGAAAAAAACTCACATTATAAAAAGGGTTAAATATAAATTGCACCAATTATTGTCAGCGTCACTACTGTCGCATATATCCCATGTACTATAAAATAAGACAAAACAATCACTCAAATTACCAGTCAACCCTCAGATCTTTAACATCGTTAAATAATTTTCATAAGGGGTCCTTGTACAATTAGAGATTAGAGAGGGTGATTATTGCTGAAAGCCTTATTAATCCTATCAACGTATCCATAAAAAATAAAAATACATATCCTATAAATAGTTGAGATTCTACTTCAGTAGTGAAAATATATTGATCAATAAGATAAATTCATTGGGATATTGTTTAGTTTAAAATAATTTCATCAAGCAAAAAAAATATTACTAATTCAAAAAAAATTCAATATACAATGAAGTGAATGAACATAACCTTTTACATTAAACGCATCACTTTAAGAATTCTTTTTGAAAAATTATGTAGTTTTAGTGGATCATATTCATATGAGATTATTTGACAAACCCCCCCCATATACATTATGCTATTAAGAGAGACCTAAAAAAAATTCCAGCTTTTAAGATAAATCCAAAATATTGTTTAATTATTCATAAATAATTTAATTCACTATTATACCGTTCACCTAACCCTGTAACTCACGTTCTTATTATTTTCTTTTTTTCATCAAATTTCTTCTATTTCTCTATCTTCTTTTAACGTACAGTAGCCGCCCTCTTCCTCCATAGTTGCGATCTGTTCCCCCAAATCTCGGCCCTCTTCACCGAGGCCGACCGATCTGCTCCACCGCCTCCGCCATCATTACGAAAACCATGACAATTGAAGGTACAAACATACATTGCAAAATTTGACAGAAACCTAACCACCTTCACAATCATTTTCATTATCCCAATTTCTACCCAAATAAAATTCCAAATAAATCGACTCGGGAGAATAGTTGTTTCCCATTATCAGCTCAAACAATTCAAAACACAAGGACCTATATTTACAAAACCATATATCTACATAATTAATAAAATCAAATTTAAAAGAAAAAAACATCGACTCAAATAGGGTTCTTCAAAATACTGCATTCGAAAATAGAAACGGAAAAAAATAAATTAAAATTAAAGGGGGGAAACACTGGTAGGAACTAGAAATAGCAGAAAGAAGAAACGAATTCAAAGTGGAATTGAAGAAAAAAATGAGGAACGAACCTTGCGGGTGAAGTCAACGAGATGTATGGGTAATATGAAAAACGGAGAATTTTAATTATTTCTTGTTCATTTTTTCACTTGATTTTTTGGAGCCTTTCAAATTTTAATTGGATAATGCTTTTTCTTCGGTAATTGAAAATGCATGTTCATACGAAAATCATACTTATGTTCTTCAATTCTGAGTATAACTCTTTTTTTTTCTTGTTTCGTTTTTACTTTTTAGGGAGAATAATAAAGTAAAGAAATTTTGTCTCTCCGTTTCCTATTAGTAGTAATATTTTTTGGATCAAATTTTTAGGACGCAATGGAATAATGAGAAGAAAGATGATTACAAGGACTATGCTCTAGTGTTCATTGGAGAGAAGAATTAAGGTGTCCTTTATAGTGGTTTTATAGTTTCTTTTTCGCTGAAATTTGATGTTTTCTTGTTAGAATTTATAGTGGTTTTCGATGTTTATACAGTTGTGTATACCGAGTGGTTTTCGTATTTATATAATTATTTATACAGAGTGGTTTTCATATTTATATAGTTGCTTATATAGAGTGTTTTTCATGCACTACTAGAAAATTGCGTATTCGCGACGGACAATAGCAACGGATTGCTGTTCTGTTGCGAAAATACATATTTAGCGATAAAATTAGCAACGAAACAAAAAATCGTCCCTTTTCTTCCGAAGTTTTAGTTATAGCGACGAAAATAAGCAACGAATGACATATTCGTTACTAAGTTAAATATTTAGCAACGGGTGTAGCGATAGACGCGGGTTCGTGGCTAAGACAAATACTTTAGTAACAAAAATTAGCGAGGGATAATAAATTTGTTTCTAAAATAAGTATTTAGCAACAAATGTATCGACGAACAACAAATCCATTGCTAACGAAATTATTACGGTGATGAAAAATAGCGGCATATAAAAATCCGTTTCTGATTAACTGAATGTCCTTTTAATTTAAATCAATATATTTAATGTGTTGGGTTTTAATATACATTTAAATATTCATATTATAGTACTATTTTTTTTGAATTTGTTTATTATTGTAATTGTTTACAATTTACATTCGTATTTATCTATTATTAAATCGTACTCACTTTTTATAAGCAATTAGGGAAAAACTTAAAAAACTAATTAATATAAAATTTAAATATATTTTTAAATTATTGAACAATTGATTTTTTTTTTCTTAATGTACTATTGAAAATTATAAACAGTGATTTCAATTCATACTTTGTATATTATATCACTTTTTAATCTTTTTCAACAATTATTTATTTGTTAGTTTGTTAAATTAAATGAATTATTGATTACATTATAGTAAAAAATATCTCTTAAGTATGTTACTTCCAATTAATTTTCATAGTTGACTTTTAAATAAAATAATAGTAATAAAATTTGTTCCAAATGTAAAATTAGATATGTGTAATTTAAAGAAAATAGAAGTATTAAAAAAACTCCACCCCTTTTAATTTTTTACATTTTCCTCCACTTCAAAATCTTTCCCTCTCTCATTTTCGCCATACACAAGCCAAGGGCCCAAACCCCAATTCCATTTTCCTCTCTTCGTCCAAAACCCAGTTACCCTTCATCAACAAAGAAACTCCCATTGAAAATTTTTCTCGTTGCTGCCTTTGGAAAATAAGCCCTTCGATCTGCCGGCCAAAAAATATGTCGGAGTTGTAGTAAGCCCTAATATATCAATTGAGAGCGATGACAACGTCTGCTACTGCATATCATTTATGGTAAGTTCTGTATTTCTTCTTTTTTTTCCCCCAATTTTTAGATGTTTCTGAAGTGTGTTTAGAAGGGGGAAGAAGATCTGATTAACATGTGTGTATGTAATTGCATATCTTTAATGTATTGGAAGAAATATCTATATTCCATTGTAGGGTTGTTTACCTAGAGATATTTCAAGAGGTTAAAATGAGGAGAACAAAGCAACAATTCGGTACATTGAGATTTGAGAGCATAGAAGGTTTGTTTATTTGTACAATATATATTTTTAATAATTTTTTTTATAATTATTTAGGTTGTTTTATGTATCTTTTATATGCATAAGAGTACCAGGATTTTTTGTAGGCCTAATTGCTTCTATATGGTTTAAGCTACATAAGCAATGTATCGATTATATGCAACTTAATTTACTTTTTAGCAATGGCTTTTTCATTCTTTTACTAAAAGTTCAAAATCTTGCAGTTTCGTCGGTTCATCCTTCTTGCAAATTATTCTCTATGTTTCATGTGGTATGTTCTTCAATAGCCTTTAATACATGTTTTAGGTCAATATTGAAACTACTGTCAAAGATTCAAAGTTCCTAAGAATTGTTTGTATTGATGGCAGACATTTTTGTTTCCAATCACAGAGAAACTCAGCAAAATACAAATTCCACCAATCTGGAGTGCAATTAAATTGATGATTGAGAGTTTATCACTCAGTAGAACAAGGTGAATAAATGCCTTTCTCGAGCCACACAGTAAAAAATAAATACAATTGCAATGTTTTGTTGTTTTTACTATTAACATGCTATTAATATAGTAATATTGTAGCAATCATCTACTTTTATTCATTTAATTGTACATAAGAATGTCACAGTGTATCATGTGCTTGAAACTGATTGGTGATGTGGTTTGCTTCTTTGTAATTTTCTCAAGCTTCCATATATAAGGTGCAGTCATGGGTATGTTTGAAGGCAATTTAGATTGTTTGGATATGCTGGAAATGTTTACTATGTGGAGATAACATGCTCCTTATTGAAGTTTTAGATTTTTTATAAATACATTCTACCTTATTTTGTTCATATCAGATTTTAGTTTTGCTTATTGGTTCTTCTATGTTTGCAGTCAAGACAAGTGATCAAAGATCCTGCCATATGTGAATATCAATGAGGAGAGTTTGATTTTACTCTAGCAGAAAATTGCTCGACTTTCTCAAGTATGACTATATCAGTCTTTTTGTTTAATTTAATATTATACATTGCTCTGATTAATATCTAGCTAATATCTCTGAACTTTCTTCTATTTTGCTACATGTCAGCCTTTCAGTAGCATGATCTTTAAATGTTAATTGGAATGAATTCTTTTTTTTTTTTTTATACTTTTTTAACAGGAATGGGATCTTGGCTTGTATTACTTCTAGAAATCTCTTTCATCAAGGATGAAAGTCTGAATAAAGATTCAAGTTAGGTTTGCTATGTTTCTCATTTCTCAAATTTGTTTTATCTTTTCTCTGTTATTTGTTTCTCTTGGTAATATAATTATTCAACAACAGGTGCTACATTTGAAGGTAAATAGTATACCTAAGTAGTTATTACCATCTAAGTTGTCTTCTTAGCTTAAGTCACCATTTGGCTAATTACATTTATCTTTTCTTTCTTTTATAGATATAGCAAGCTAGAGGATGGGATACAAGTAAAGCATGAAGATCAAGCACAAGGACCTCGTGAGAGAACATGGCACTTAAGAATATGATTGACTATGTTTCATGCTTTTGGAAGACTGCTATTAGAATTTGTAATTCCAGTTTATAATTGTCCTATGATTTTGTATGTATGATACTGTTATGGTATATAAATATATTAATAGGTATAAAATTATAGCATTGATATGTGCGTTTATATATATATATATATATATATATATATATATATATATATATATATATATATATATATATATATATATATATATTATATTATATTATATTATTTTTAAAATTCAATTCAATTTTTGCAACGGAAGTAGCTAGGGCTATATGCCTATCTAAAATTAGTGATAAATTTGGCAGCAGATTGTTTTATTGCTATGATAGCGACGTATTCAGCGTTGTTTTATTCTATTGCTAACATAGCGCCGGATTTAGCCACAGATTATTCTATCGCTAACAATTAGCTACGGATTTTTGTTTGTCGTAGCTAAATTTTAGCGACGCGACTTTTTTCGACGGACTTTGGGACGGGCTTAATCCATCGCTAATCAACAATTAGCAACGGATTTGTGTTAATTGGCAACGAATTCGTCCGTAGCTAATATGCGATTTTCTAGTAGTGATGTTTATATAATTGAGTATACATAGTGGTTTTCTTCTTTATATAGTTGTTTTTATACATAGTGGTTTTCATGTTTATATAGTTGTTTATACATAGTGATTTTCATAATGTTAGGCTTTGTCTTCGATAAATTTCTAGTGGTTTTCAACAAATTTATAGTGGATTTCGTCTAGCTCGTAGTGGGGTTTCGATAAATTTATAATGGTTTTCAACAAAATCATAGCGGATTTCGATAAGTTTATAGTGGATTTCATTTTAAAAATATGTTGTATTCTTTTTAAATATTAAAAAAATAATTACTTTTTAATCAAAAAAAAAATAATAATAAAAAATAATTAAACAAAATATTTTTTTATTAAAAAAACTGGGAAAAAAATCAAAAAAAAAAACCGTTTAAAAGAAATCGGAATTAAGAGAAAAACCATTAAAAAATAAAAATAAAAATAAAAACATTTTTTGAAAAATCAAAATGAAGAACATGAAAATATAAATAAGAAAAAAATAATTTAAAATAAAAAATTTAAAATTTAAAAAAATTATAAAATAAAAGAAAACCATTAAAAAAGAAAAAAGAAAAGGAAGAATAGAAACTGAAATGGCGTGATATGGGGATATATTAAGGGGATTTGCTTATTTAAAAAAAAATTAATTGATTAACCATAATAATATAATATGGTACATTTCAGTAATATTAAATATAATGGGGTATTTTTGATAATTTGAGTCAATTGGGTCTATAACAAATATCAAGTAATAAAAATGGATTTAACATTAAGTAAAAAATCAATAAGGTGTGTTTGGCATATAGCCCCTATTCATATACATGAAATGCAACGAAATAAACATAATGGTAATTTTATAGTGCTTTAGATATCATTTTAACATATATATTTAATTATACTTTATAAGCTTTCCAAATATATATTATTGAAAAATGTACTTATTAGATATCCATTATGTTTTTTAACTACATATTTGTTTATAGTAACCTCTTTTTAAGTGCAAAAAAAATGATATATTTTTCCACCAATCTTGTTGCATTTTATCACATTTTTCATGGATAATAACAAATAGTGATAGATGTATTAATTTAAAAGTAATCAACTAAATACATGTATCTAACTGTATAATGTTAGGAAAAATTGGTCAGTTAAGAAACATATTGTTTTAGTTCAAAGGAAAATATTATTTTGGATGAAATTATTAGTTTAAGTGTATCGTTGAAGCACAATATAAACATATAAATTATTGTTTAATTTGATGATCATAACATAACTTTTTTTTAAAGGTTCAATATTGTCATTTAAAAAGTGGAGGATGAATAGTTAAAATTAATTGTGACGCTGCTTTCCGGCGAACAAGGATTTCTTCCAAGCTTCAATGGTGGCGAGAGACTCCTATGGCGTCGCCTTATGGTGGGAGTGTCGAGCTAATTCCGGGAAGAATCCAACCGGTTGAAGGAGAAGCGCTTGCAGCCTTAAATGCAATCCGCAAGGCATTTGATCCAATTGGACATCAATTATACTCGATCGAAAGTGGTTGTCTTCAAGTAATTACTGCTCTCCATGACGAAGTTCGGTCGTTGAAATCGTTTGGTGCATTCCTTGATAATATTAGGGTTATTTCTTCTTGTTTTCACAATTGCAATAATCTTGCTCATATGCTTGTGAGCGACTAGCATATAAGGAGGGTATGTTTCTTCCTCCTGATTTTGTCGATGGTTAATTAATATAGTGTTATTTCTTAAAAAAATAAATGGATAAAACTATTAAAAATTCTCAAACTTTTTAAAACTAATTCTTGATGAGGAATAAGTGAATTTAAAACAAATTTTGCATTTTGCTGAAAATTTTAACTACAATTGTGCGGGTGTTACCGGTTACGTACACATTGAAGATAAACTTCACAAATTCCCAAATCAATGAAACAATGCAAATTAAATACCAATAAACTTTAAGAATCAACTCAAGATTCATTCTCTTATACACGTTAGAAGGTGAATCAAACATCAACCCCATCGAGTAGTCTGCCAACTAATAATTCACATTATACAGTTAAACCTCTATAAATTAATTAATACAGTTGGGACCATCAAAATCTTATTAATTTAGCAAAATATTAACTTATCGATAAATTACTAATTATTAATTTTGTACATTAATTAATAACTTATCAGTTTATGAAATTATGTTTATTATTATTTTCAACAAATACATATTTTTTTTTTACATATATTATTCATTCTACCATTTGTTCAATGTACTATAGAGCCCGTTTCTCGAATGGAAGCTCTTAAAGCAACAATGATATTGAACAATTTTCTATCGAGTTATGAGAAAACTATATCCGAAGTTCTAACCATGTTAAAAAATTGAGGGACGAGAATGATGGTGATATGAACTTCAACAAAAAACAAGTGAGAATTAAATTATATTTTTTTAAGCCTTCATAGATCTATATAATATGTATATTCTACAATGTAATTTAAGAATTATTTTTTGCATTATTAATTTATATAGTATATGGGGCTTCTTAAAATTTTCGAATGTGTATAATAAACTTTGTATTATCTTATAAATTTAGCGAATTATTAATTTAGCACGTTGTCCCCGAGTCGCGACCGAGAAAATTACTATTTTAAGCGATGTTATTAATTTATCGAAGTTCTACTGTATAATAAACTTGGGATAAATACACTTTGCACCCCTGAAGTATAGCCTATGTAACACTTATCCCATTAAAGTATCATTTGTAACACTTACCCTCTCAATATCAAATATTTTGTATTTTAAAATTAAAACATAATAAGCATAACAATCTAATAATTATTGGATCATAAAAGTTGAAAAGTAACTAAAATTAAATTATTGAAAAAATAATAAAAAAAAAAAAAGTAATATATACTGTATATAATGAATGAAAATATATTTTAAAAAATTAATGAACTAATATAAATTTAAATACTTAAGATTTCTATTATTTATGTATTGATTTCTTAAAATTTATCGATACGAATATATTAGATTAATTAGTCCAATAACAGTTAGATGTTATTTATTAAATATGTACATGTACCCAACAATACAAGATAATATTTTCAAAATTTTAAAATACTGCATTTTTCAATAGATATTTTTAGTTGTATAATTTAATTATACTTTTAGTTATTATTTTAAATAAAAAGAAAATTTTAAGGTATTAGGATTTAAAATACAAATTGAATTGAGATTGAGGGGGTAAGTGTTACAAATAATACTTTAGGGGTAAGTGTTACATAGAGTATACATTAAGGGTGTAAAGTGTAAACTGTATTTAACCCTATTTATAAATTATGCACTGACATATTTATTTTCACTATATGCTCATCACTTGCTCTATTTTTGCTTCTATAATGTTTGAACATACATTATGACACATCTAATTATTTATTTCAAAAATTATATCGATTTTTATTTAGGTACTTTGTATAACATCTTATTACTTTCAATTTATGTAGATGTTTATGCAATTCATGGTTCACTTTAGAAATTATCATTTGGAAGCATAAGATATACGTAAGTGATATTATTGCGTTGAAATTGATGTGTTTAAACATTATGGGTAGAAAATGTTTTGCATTTATTTATTTTCGTACATTGTTTATATCCATAGAGAGTGAGAATTGTGTTTTGTTTTGTTCATTTTGCAATAATTTATCTTCATTTAAAAAAAAAAGAGAAATTCCGCGCACCGTACGGGTGAATACCAGTTATCTTTCAATTAATTATGAGTGATAAATAATGAAATTGAAAAAAAAAATGCAATTGATAATTCATTAGTATAGTAAAATGACAAATAATTTGAAACATAATTTTTTTGGCCAAATTGACAACTAATAACGGAAGTATGAAGTAATGAAAACCTAAAAAAAATCCATATGTATTATTTGACATCAGAGGTTCAATAATAACTTTCCCAATGTTTCCGAGTCGACTCCCAAAATTATTGAATTCAAAAAACATCAAACAAAATTCATTTTATTAGTTAATCGTGATTAATTTCCAACAAAATTAGGTTTAATGGCATTAATAAAATGTAACAATCAATAATACTTCATTCACACAAAATCCTAAACCAAGATTTTCCATTTAATTCCAGATTCCTTTATTAAAGTTCTTACTAACTTAGTTCCCTCAATCCAAAAAAAATTCAAATTTTCATTTTTTCCACCCAAAATCTGATCCCCACGCGCCAGCCCAACATTTGTACCACTAAACAATTTTGACTTCAAATTCGATGTTTCACCATTTCACCAAAGGCGCCAACAAATTTCCGCAGTTTGAATTTATTTAGTTTTAAAATTTCCAACTTACCAAACTTCAAATATTTTTCAAAATTTAATATACTTCCCTCCAAATAACCAATCTGCATACAATAAAAACCTCTAACAAATCCTCTGCTCCCCCATTCAATCATCAATGGCGGTCAAGATTAATGAGTTGGATAATGACAACAAAGAGAACATCCCACCAATTATTTCTCCGAATAAATCGAGCCCTGATTTTCAATCGAAATTCCCGAAGATGAATGAGTGCAGAAGAAGAAGAAGAAGAACGCCTTTAAGAGATATTACTCATCTTTACAAGGCAGGTGCCCAGATTCGTCAGGCTGACGTCAGCCTGACGAATCTGCCCTCCTCTGTTTTGGTTTCTATCGTCGTTTCGACTAATCGGAAAAGAAAATCAGCTGATGATAATTCAGGGGTCGAGTCTTGCTCCAAGATTTTGCGAAGAGATTTTAGATAGATAGATAGATAGATTCAATTCTAGTGTGGCTTATTTACTACAAGTGTTTATTTTTTATTTTTTTGTAATAATTAATCTAGATTCTATATTTTCGTAGAAAGAAAATTGAAAGTTGGAACAATGAACAGAGTTCATAATTGTGAATTGACTGGTTCAGAAATCGAATTCAAAGATTAAACAAGGTAGAAACATTTGACTGAATTTGGCTAGTTTCTTTGTGTTTTTCATTTGTTGATTTTGTTTTTCAAGTGGCCGCTAAATTTTCGCAATCTAGTAATTCATTTCAATTCCAAAACTTATTGCAATTTTGGATTTTCGGAAAATTTCGGAAATCACATACGTTTTAACATTATTTTAAAGTTTTGGAAACTTTCAAAAATTTGAAACTTTTATATTTTTTTATGAAATCGTAGGGTATAACTAAAACTACTAATATGACAAATTATAATATTTTAAAAATAACTATAACGATTCCAATTTGCACTTTCACTATACCACATAATTTTAAACCCTCAAAATGAATAAGCTGAAACTACGAAATAAACTACTTTTTTTAATGAGAAATAGCAAAAGAAAGATTTTGACACTCCAACATGGTTGATCAGATTCGGTTCTTCAGAAATGATGACGATGGGTATGACGTTATATAGATTCCGTGATGTCAGCTTTTTGTCTCCTTCGGGGATGCAGCCGATCGTTGTACCTACAACGTCGGGAGGGTTTTCCCGGCGTAGAGCCTTCGACGGTCAAGTTAGAGACAGGGGCGGTACTACATAGGGGCAGGGGGGGGGGGGGGGGGGGGGGGGGGGGGGGGGGGCAGTTGACCCCCCAAGAAAAAAAAAAAAAAAATTTTTTGCTGTTTTGGCATAATATTTTTTTAATATTACTTTTGGCCCCCCCAAAGGTTTTGTAAATATGCATTTTAACCCTTAATTTTTTTGTTTATTCTCCACAATTTTATATAAATTATAGATATATATTATATTTAATATAAAAATATAAAATAAAATGGGTAAAACTTGTACTATTTTAAATAAAATTTATGAATATTTATTTATCGATCTTTAATTTTTTATATCAATGTCTCTAAAAAATAATACGAGACGTGCCATAAATCCCATTAAGTGCAATATATTATTAGAATAATTTAGATTTTTTTGTCATACTTGAAATATGATAAAATTATATATATATATATATATATATATATATATATATATATATATATATATATATATATATATATATATATATATATATATATATATATATATATATATATATATATCATTTTAATTAAAAATTCGCAGTATAAACCTATTTTTTTTAATGTCTTGTGAACCTAAAATTTTTTTCGGGGCGCTGCCCCGAACCCCGAAATTTTAGTCTGCCCCCCCAACTTTCTAATCATAGTTCCGCCCCTGGTTAGAGAGTATTTTTTATGTATTTATAGTATTATTCAATATAAAAAGCGTATATAGGAAAATGTAAGAGTTTGAGTGAACACCCTTTTTGTAAGCATCCTCTTCTGAGGTCTCAAGTTAGCTATATATTAGGTTTTTTTGACCTCTGTTTATTTGGGCAAGCCGTCGTTAATGGGATTTTAGGTTAAATACTAATCTTAGCTCGTTGATAATAACAACTTAGGGTTTTCCGCATCGCCCGAGATGTCGTCGTACGTCGTGAGATGCGACCTCCTTCTTGTCTTTGTTAGGGCTTTCTCTATTCTTTTAGCATATTGTTAAGTGTATATTTCAACACTTAATTGTACCTTTTAATTGGAGCTTTTGGTGTGTTTTAATGTTAATTGGTGCTTGAAATATTGATTTATTGTATTTTAGGTACAAATTGATGAATTGGATAAATAAAGGGTCAAAACTGCAATTTTGGAGAAAATATGGGCGAAAAGTGAAAAAATCAAAAATCTGAAGGAATATAGCCCGGGACAGCCATCTCAGAATTACACTTAAAACTGGGATGGCCGTCTGCGAAACAGAACCGGTCTCTGGTTTTGAGACGGCAGTCCGAGTTTTAGTGCAAAATTCGGGACGGCCGTCCGAGATCACGTAATTGCGCAGTATAGGACTCCTAATTACACAAGGAAACTACCTTCTTCTCCAAGTTTCCCACCCTATATAAGACCAATTCAAGCACACAATTAAGGGATCTTTATTTTACACAATCGGAGAGCAAGAGAACGAAGAATCGAAGACGAAGAATCGAAGACGAAGACTTGACGAATCTTCATCATAATTCTTCTTTTATCTATCTTTTCTAAATCTATGTCTTTTTATATTTTTATTATGTTTTTCGTAGAGAATATGAGTAGCTAAGTTTTTAATCTAGGATTTTATTAGAACCCTATGTGGTGATTCGAACCTATTTTTCTAATATTATGCAAGTTTAATTCCATGATTATTTCTTCTACCTGATCTTATTTAGCGCATGAACCTAGCTAATTTATGTTGCTATGTGTTATTGTTAGAATTGAATCGATAGATCGTTTTAATAATTAGAACAGGGATAGAAGAGACTTCGAGTAGTTTTCACCGGATGAGTGTGTCAATTGCATGTATTATCGTAGACATACAGATAATACCTTAGGTAACCGTTTACAAGACTTGATAGTTAATGCTTTATTCATAATTGGTTTGCATAGACATATAGTGAACTGTTTATGACTAATAGACTTATAATACACGCGACAACGGGTTATGAGTAATTTCGTGTCTCGGGTTAATAATCAGGAATTGTAACTTGCATGATAGAGGATTAATTGGGTGACGATTTATCGCATAGGGGGAAGATAAAATCCTAGATCCGTTTTTATTGATATTTTCTTGTGTTTATTTGTTTTTATAATTAGATTAATTATTTAGTTGATTGAATTTGACAACCTTGCGTAGGCTGGATAAAAATCATAATTATTAGAATTTGGTACTTAGGATTAGATAATTTGAATATTCCTTGTGGGATCGACATCCGACTCTCACGAGTCCACTTTTACTACTTGTTTGCGATACGTGCACTTGCGTGTAGGTATTTAGCCCAACAAGTTTTTGGCGCCGTTGCCGGGGAATACGGCTAAATTATCTATTTATTCTAATATTAAATTTGAGCAATTTTTCTTACTTCAGCCGTTTTATTTATTTTATTTTATTATTTTATTTTTATTGTTTTTGTTTTAGGTACTTTTTATGCGAAGAGGACACGACACGAACTTGCTACCTTTTGATCCCGAAATTGAGCGAACGTTTAGGCACGCCAGGAGAAATCAACGGTTAGCTCAAAACGTTCCCGCAACAATGGAAGAAGAAAATAATCGCAGGGGAGATGACCAATGACGTTTACCAAATGCGGCAGGAAATATCATCAACGAGCAAGAGAAACTTCAGTTAATTAATCCACCACCTCGTCAACGAGCATTGCATGAGTACACCGTTCCGACACTCAACAAGTTTCAATCAAGCATCCAGCAGCCCCCCATTGAAGCCAATAATTTCGAAATTAGAGCGGGACTCCTTGTTATGCTCCAAAACAATGGGTTGTTTAGCAGATTAGCTCATGAAGATCCGCATCTCCACTTGGTCAACTTTCTCGAAACGTGTGACTCGCATAAGATGAACGGAGTATCACCTTAAGCACTGCAACTCCGTCTGTTCAAGCACTCTTTACAAGGAGCAACCCGAGAATGGTTACAAACTCGTGCACCGCACTCAATCTCATCTTGGCCCCAACTAGCACAACTCTTCATGAACACATACAACTCCCCAACCAAACCTGAAAAAATCCGAAGAGAAATACAGAATTTTATACAAGAAGCCGGTGAAGCGTTATTCGAGACATGGGAGTGGTTCAAACAACTAATTCGGAGATGCCCGAATCACGGACTTCAAGAGTGGTGCCAGCTGCAAATATTCTACGATGGATTGCAAGATAACTCGAGGACTGTGCTCGACTCTGCAGCTGAAGAAATGTTCATGAGTTTGACCTATGACGAAGCATACGAGCTTTTGAAGCGAATCGCTATAAATAGATACATGGGGGCGTCAGACCAGTCAAATATCGGAGCCAAGAAGGCAGGAGGAGTTTTGGAGTTAGACGGGGTCACAACAATCACTGCCTAGATAGAAAAGCTACAAGCAAGTAGCAGCTTTGCAGACTCAGCAAGTCCATGCAGTGCAAGGTCCCAACCAGTGCTTAGAAGAAACGGAGTCTCTAAATTACGTGAATGACACCAACCGACAACAGAAGAACCCGTACTCCAACACATATAATTCGGGATGGAAAGATCACCCCAACTTTGGGCGGGGAGGAAATCAGCAAGGACAAAGAGAAGCACCACCTCAAAGTCAACCTCCTAGTTATTCATGGCCAGCTCCCGAATTTCGAAATCCACCTCAAGCCCCACCTCAAGGTGAAGATCTCGCAAATATCTTTGCACAATTCATGACATCAACTCAAGCTTCCATCCGAAATTTGGAAGCACAGATGGGTCAATTTGCAGCACAACTAAGCACGAGGCCGTCGGGAGCACTGACGTCGAATACGGAAGATCCTCGAAAGAGCAACATCGAGCAGTGCAATGCTGTAAGTTTAAGAAATGGGAGACAATTGGAGGAAGCCCCACAAAAAGAGAAAAGAAACACGGTGATCGAGAAGCCAAGAGTGATTGAGGAAAAAGAAGCAACTCACGAAGAACCACTATCATCAACAGTGATTTCACGAGCCCCTCCAATTCCATACCCTCAAACGTTTCTAAAGAAGAAGCTCGATTCCGAATACCAAGGATTTTTGGACAAGTTGAAGGAAATTCACATAAATATCCCTTTTATTGAAGCCCTTCAGAAGATGCCAAAATGGGTGAAATTCCTCAAAGATCTCGTGCACAAAGAGGAAGAAATTGCGAGGGAACAAGATGATCCAACTCACGGAGCAATGCAGTGCAATTCTTACACCACCCCTTCCACAAAAACTCGGCGATCCAGGTAAGTTCACTATTCCCTGTACTATAGGAGGTAAAAATTTTAGATCGCTCATTGATTTAGGCGCTAGCATTAATTTTGTGCCTTATTCTACTTATAAAAATCTTGGGTTAGGTGAAATTGAGCCAACAGCTATAACTCTTCAATTGGCCGATAGGTCTTTAGTTTACCCTAAAGGTATTTTAGAGAATGTGCTAGTAAAAGTGAACAAATTTATCTTCCTTGTTGATTTCGTTATACTTTATATAGATGAAGATAGGGAGATACCTCTTATTTTAGGGAGACCGTTTTTAGCCACATCGAAAACTCTGATTGATTGTGCTAGTGGTGATCTTACAATGACGGTGCATGATCAAACGATCAAATTTAATGTCTTTAGTGATAATAAAAATCCATGTGATAATAATGAGTGTTTTACTATTGATCTTACGGATTTTACAAATCATGAAAATTTTGATGTTTTGATCTTGGACCATGGGAAAGCATCTTTGAGTGCAGGAGATGATGGCGGAAAAGGGAGTCGGAAGTAGCAAGTGTATTTTGTGGACTCAATTTCAATCCTTCCGAGATATAGTCAAAAGAGTTGGGGTGTTAACGACGATGAACGTGCAAGGAGGATGTGGCCACCTAAAGAATCAAACAAGCCTTTGTGGGAAGCGAGTAAAAATGGTCAGGTGACTTCGGTCGCATCAGCTTAAAGATAGAGAAGCAACGTCCGGCTGAAGACTTTAAACTTAGCGCTTCTCGGGAAGCAACCTGAGCTTTATGTTTTTCGTATTTTTCTTTAATTTTATGTCTTGTTTTTATTTTCATAGGCATGCATTCTAATGAATCTATTTGAATTTTAATTTTCAGGGTAAAAAACGTGGTCAGATGGTCGAGACGGCCGACCGAAAAGCCAAGCATAAGCCAGACGGCCGTCCGAAATCCAGAGACTTCAAATTCAAGTCTCTGCTTTTGAGATGGCCATCCAAAAATACGTGCATATTCCGGGACGGCCGTCCGAATGAAAAAAAATAAAATTTCTTGCATCAATTCTTACACCACGATGACGACGATTCCGACCAAATCAGGTGTTTTCTATCCTTGAACTTTGTTTTAATTTCGTTGAGGGCAACGCAAATTTTAAGTTTGGGGGTGGAAATATTTTTATTTGTGCTTAATTGCTTTAGTTTGCATGCCTTAGGTTATTTTTTTATTTTTTTTGATGTTTTTATTTCGTTAGTTATTTTTATTTGAGTCGAATGCATCGATGAGTTATGATGATGAGAGATGATCAATGTTTGATGATGAGATTGCTTGTTTTATTGTGATAAGGATTAGATGTTTGTTTACTTTAGATTCAACGGAACTTAGAAACGAATTATTGCTTGGAATCACATTTTGTGCATTGCTTTGGTTGAATGTTTTGCATGTTAAATTTGTAATTAATTTGTGTTAGATCATGTTATGTTCGGTTTTAGAACTCACCTTAGGAAATTTATGATACGAAATATTGAATAGCGAGTGATTTGGGATATGATTTGGGCCTTCTTTGAACCGTTTGAGCCTTTCAAGCCGACCATTTTATCGAAATTATCCTTAGAACCTTGATTTGAGCCTCGGAGAAAAGGTGTTCTTTCTTTTAGCCAATGTGTATAAGGTAGAATAGATGGAGATTCTTGAAAAATTACCCCTTGGAGTTCGGTTGGAAAATTTTATAAGGTCCTTCTTCTTCTTCGAAAAAAAAGTAAAAAAATATATATATATATATATATGTGTGTGTGTGTGTGTGTGTGTGTGTGTGTGTCTATATATAACTATAAAAAAAAAGAAAAAAAAGAAGAAGAAGAGACTAGAAGGGAGAAGTAAGGACTAGTTGTTGAATTGTTTTGAAAGCTCGATCCATTGTCTTAAGAGCAAAAGTGGAGACTTTTGAACTCTTAAGAATCGAGTTTATTAAAGTCCTTAGAGGTGAATTAATCTATGTAATGAGATGTAATTGTTGAGTTTTTTGTTTATGAGTAGATTTTGATCGAGAACAATCAAAAGTTCAAGTTTGGGGGTGTGTTAAGTGTATATGTCTACACTTAATCGTACCTTTTAATTGGAGCTTTTGGTGTGTTTTAATGTTAATTGGTGCTTGAAATGTACAAGGACTCCTAATTGCACAAGGAAAATTACCTTCTTCTCCAAGTTTCCCACCCTATATAAGACCAATTCAAGTACACAATTAAGGGATCTTTTTTTTACACAATCGAAGAGCTAGAGAAGCAAGAGAACGAAGAATCGAAGACGAACACTTGACGAATCTTCATCATAATTCTTCTTTTACCTATTTTTTCTAAATCTATGTCTTTTTATATTTTTAATTTTATTTCTCACTCTCTGTGTCCCTTTCACGTTCTCTCTCTCTCTCTCATAATTTCTATATTGGCTTCTTGTTTTTTTCTTTTTTTTTTCACCAAAATATGTTGGGTTGGCGCGTGGGGATCACATATTCAACTATGGTCATATTCGGCATAGTAAACATGTCGAGAAAAAAAAGTCAATTTTTCGTTTAAAAAAATTATTAAAGAAATATTAAAAAAAAAAAAAAAAGATGCTAAATGATGTCCGAATAATAAAAAATAAAAAATTCAAAATTCAATTTTTTTTTGATTTGGTAACATATTTTTAGGAATTAGGAAAAAGGAAAAAAAAAAAAAAGAGGAATAATTGGGACAAAATATGCTAATTAACATAAAGGTAGTATTGGAAATAAAATATCTACGGGTTATCACAAAGAAAGATTTAAGGAACGGACATATCACCATTTATTAGCGATATGAGGGGCTTATCGCTAATGACCCCTAAAATGTAACAATAAATACTTCATTCACACAAAATCCTAAACCAAGATTTTCCATTTAATAATTCCAGATTCTCTTATTAAAGTTCTTACTAACTTAGTTCCCTCCATCAATTTATTTTCAAATTTTCACTTTTTCCATCCAAATTCTGATCCCCACGCACCAGCCCAACATTTGTTACCACTGACTAAGTAATTAGTTCCCGCCATTTCACCAAAGCGCCAACAAAATTTTCGCAGTCTAAATTTATTTAGTTTTAAAATTTCCAACTTACCAAACATCAAATATTTTTCAAATTTTAATGTACTTCCCTCCAAATAACCAATCTGAATACAATAAAAACCTCAACAAAATTCTCTGCTCCCTCAATTCAATCATCAATGGCGGTCAAGGTTAATGAGTTGGATAATGACAACAAAGAGAACATCCCACCAATTATTTCTTCGAATAAATTAAGCCCCGATTTTCAATCGAAATTCCCGAAGATGAATGAGTGCAGAAGAAGAAGAAGAACGCCTTTAAGAGATACTACTCATCTTTACAAGGCAGGTGCCCAGATTCGTCAGGCTGACGTCAGCCTGACGAATCTGCCCTCCTCTGTTTTGGTTTCTGTCGTTGTTTCGACTAATCGGAAAAGAAAATCGGCAGATGATAATTCAGGGATCGAGTGTTGCTCCAAGATTTTGCGAAGAGATTTTAGATAGATAGATTCAATTCTGTTGTAGCTTAAATACTACAAGTTCTTTTTTTTTCTTCTTTTTTTTTGTAATAATTAATCTAGATTCTATATTTTCATAGAAAGAAAATGAAAGTTGGAACAATGAACAGAGTTCATAATTGTGAAAGATAAACAAGTTAGAAACATTTGATTTGACTCAATTTGGCTAGTCTCTTGTGTTTTTCATTTGTTAATTTTGTTTTTTAAGTGGCCACTAATAGGGGGCAAATTACGAGAAACCTCATGTGGTAAGATCAAATTACGAAAATACTCTTATTTTTGTGTGAATACGAAAATCCCCTATGACCAGTGTTTGGTCGCTTAAATTCACAGAAAAATCTAATTTATCCATTTTAGCGTTTAGTTATTTGAAAAAAAGCAAGCGAAGTAATGTTTAATTACAAAAATCCCCCCATTTTTTGACATTATCAAAACCACCCGGGGCATGTTGCCGAATAATTATGCAAGAAGCTTATTCGAGTGATTAAAAATAATGAAAATATTTGTAAACATGAAATCGACTTTACTGATTAAAATTTATAAAAATATGTACAAATCGATTTTATTGAATGCAAAATTATAAAAATGTAACAAAAAAATTACAAAACAAATAAAAACTTTTAATCTTACAAGGAAAAAAAATTGATTGTTTTAATAAGTTTTTTTTTTATTTTTATTTCTATATTTTAGTGTATTTGCCCCTAAAGAATAAAAATACCCACTTATAATATATAATTTAAATTTAAAGAGTTTCAGTAATGATATATGTTTGTAGGGTCCATTAGATATACACCCCTCGCATGGAAAATATATACGGATAGGTCCACCCCTAAAAATCTTTCTTTGAGATACCCCTGGAGAGGCAAAAGTACTATTGTGCCCTTATTTGTAATTTTCACCCAACTGCATTCAGCATTTTTAACCTACTGCATTTATCATTTTGGACATGCATTTCGTATTTTGTAATGCATATATCATCATTTTTGTTTTTAATTATTTTTTTATTACTGTGTATATATTGTACCTTTTTTTATTATCATTGTATTTTTTATAAAATAATTTTTTTTAATATTTTGATTTTTTTAATTTTTCGATTTTTTTAATTTTTTTGATTTTTTTAATTTTTTAGATTTTTTTAATTTTTTTTTATTTTTTTTTTAATTTTAATTTTTTTTTTATAAATTCAAATTTTGGTAAAATTACTGAACTGAAAGTATACTACACATGACTACAGTTTACTACAAGTTCAATAGTCCTGTATAGTTATATGTAGTCATGTACTGCCTTTTTACCCCAAAATTCATATACACCAACAAAAAAAATTCACAATTTATCTTGATATTATAAACCAATTAACAAACAAAAAATAAAAAAATACAATCACATGCATATATTCTTAACAAGTATTACTGTACATTAAAAACCTATAGCATACATATAACTGTATGTTACTACAACTGACTATAGTTATTTACAATTATCTATAGTTATATATAGTGACATAAAGTCTAGACTACTCTAGCATGAATCCAACTTCACAAAGGCACTTCATCAAATCTTATTCTCTGCATGTCATAAAATTATAATAAAAGAAAAACATGCGACAAAAAAATCAAGTTGAATAGCAAAATGGAAAATGCGATGAAAAATACAAAAAAGAACATGATTTTTTTTTGTTGATAAATTTACTGAACTGAAATCGACTACAAGTGACTATAGTATATACAAGTCCTATAGTCATGTATAGTTATATGTAGTCATGACTATACATGACTACATATGACTGACTATATATGACTGACTATATATAACTGTATATGACTAAATATAATTGTATATTCACCTGACTCAAATCACCAATGTAAGTAACCACTACTGGTTAACTTTCTATTATAGACAAACAAAGCTCTCACACTTTAGGCATTTCGAATCATCTTCAAATAAATACAAAAAATAATTACATACGATTTATAATAAAAAAATCAAATTACATGACAAATACAAAAAAAACATGATTTTTTTTTTGATAAATTTACTGAACTGAAATCGAGTACAAATGACTATAGTATACCACAAGTCCTATAGTCATGTATAGTTATATGTAGCCATGACTATACATGACTACATGTAACTGACTATATATGACTGTATATGACTAGATATAACTGTATATTCATCTGACTCAAATCACTCATGTAAGTAACCACTACTGGTTAAATTTTCATTACAGACTTTAGGCATTTCGAATCATCTTCAAATAAATACAAAAAATAAATTACATATGATTTATAATAAAAATGAAAAAGATAAGAATCAAACAAAATAAAAAATTAAATTAATTCAAAATAAAAAGATTTTAATATTACTTGTTCATAGATCTCACAGTTGAGGCATTTCGAATCATCTTCAAATAAATACAAAAAATAAATATGATTTATAATAATAATGAAAAAGATAAGAATCAAACAAAATAAAAAATCAAATTAATCAAAAAAAAATATTTTAATATTAATTATTCACATATCTTCAAAAACATAGTAGATGTGGTTTTTTTTATAAGAAATAGTAGATCTGGTTTGAGCCCTCCCCCAACAAAAAAAAAGACGAAACTAAAACAATAACGTAGAAATCATTTCAAACGGAAGTAGATGTTTTAATACATGTTTCAAAATGGTGGGAGGAGCAACGACGACCGGCGTGCGGTGGTGGCGGAGCTGCGGCGTGCGGCGGTGGCAGAGCTGCGGAATGCACTGTCGGAGCAGCGGTGGGGGAAGGAGATCTGGCCGCGGATGATTTGTCGATAAAGAGGAAGAATTACAGAGAGAAACTTAGAGGGAGATGAAGAGAGACGGGAAAGTTAGAGATAGAAAGTTAGGGAGAGATGAAGAGAGAGGAGAAAGTTAGAGAGAGAGGAAGAGAGAGGGAAAGCTATAACGTGAGTTAGAAAGAAAGAGAGTTAGAGAGAGAGAGATGAAGAGAAAGGGGGAAAACGGCTGTGAGTGAAAAAAAGAAGGGTGGACTAGAGTTTTGTGTATTGAATTAAAACTAAAAGGGTAAAATAGGTACTTCAAGTTGTTAGGGGGGTCTCCCTAATTAAGATCAGAATTTGGGCTTTCGACTAAGAAAGAAAAATTTATTTGGCCTTCTCATATATATTTTCAAAACTAGGGGGTTATCACTCATTTCCCAATGTTTGTATTACATTGACTAAAATCTAGAATATTTTTGCTTTCTAAAGTAATTCTAAAAATAAATTCAGCCAAAAACTCTCTGGATCCGCCCATGCGTCGATCCGCCCATGCACACAGCAATACATTATTTCAGTCAATTAAGTTATTCTTATAATATATTTTACGGGATTATTTGACAAAATCCTCTCATATAGACTGTACAATTAAGATGGTCCAAAAAAAATCTATTTATAAGATAAATTCAAAATATTTTTAATTAACCATAAATAATATAACTTCACTATAATATCCTTTCTCATTTTTTTAACCGAATCACTGGTCGTCTCTTTCTCCCATTTCTCTTATCCCCTCTCTTTTCTATTCACAAGGCTGCCTATCCCTCAGTTATTTTAGCCGTCACCGCGCCTCTCTCTTCTCTCACTTCCAGCCGCCGCCTATCTTTCCCCTCCGATGGCAAAAAAAACTCGATCCGCTAGCTATCTATGGGTATACGCTTCGTTTAAAACCCGCTACTGAAACCATTAGGGTTTGGTAAAAGAAATGCAAATCGTCACGGTTTTGGTATGGTTGTGGTTTTACCCCTACGGCCATGGGTACTCGACAATTATATATATATATATATATATATATATATATATATATATATATATATATATATATATATATATATATATATATATATATATTATTTTTAATTCAACATAATATAAATAAAAAATTAATTTGGCAATTTTTTAATAAAATATTAAATAACCTAGGGAAAATATAAATTTACTATTTAATGAATTACTCAAGTACATAACAAGTTTCATATCATTCCAGTTAATTGTATATCCTAAATTTCATACTTCAAAATATATTTTCAATATATTGTAGTGGATATTGTTTTTTAATCATCATTTTGTTGCCTTGTAACATCTCTTTTGTGCAGTATCTTATTTCATTTCGTATAATTTACTTTAAAAAATTGCGTCTTTTTGTTCTTTTTCCTATATTTCTGAGAGGTATTGAAAATTTATTGGCCTCAAGTTATTTTGTATCACCATAATTTAAATAGTAAATGGTTACCAGTGAGTATCCGGATATTGGTCGTAATGGTTTTGGTATTCCGATAAGCTTTCTAAATGGGTTTGATATGGTTTTGGTTTGAGATATATTAAATAGTAATAGTTCTGGTATTACACTTTTTCGAGGGTACCCGCTCCACTAGTCGTCGCATAACCTCTGTTATGGTACGAAACACCAAGCGGCGGATGGGCTTTTCTCGTTCAGCCGAGCAGATTAAGTTGTTAAAAAATGTATTTTTCTTATTGTTGTTTCAATTGTCGTTTTGTGGTCTTAGGGTTTGTGGGCAGTGGTGGATCTACTTGTGTGCAAGGGTGTGCAGCTGCACATCTTTGATTTTAGAATTTTCTTTATATAAATATATATAATGATTACATATAAAATTAAATGTGAAATTATTCTATAACTATGCATATCAGCATAATTCAAAAAATGCAAAGATTGTATTGAAAATGCAAATTTCTACCACTCATTTAACATTTTCACCATTTTTTTTCCTAAATCTTTCCGAAATTCCTATAAAATTTGCAAACATTTTTTTTAGTTTTAATTTTGTTTACATATTTTTATTGTCTTACGTGTATACAATAAAAAAAAAAAGGTCGGGGCCGCTACCCCCGAACCCCCGTACGCTTTTGGTCGACCATTTTTATTAAATGTTATTTATATTTTTTGCTACATTCAATTCTGGACATCCTTGGCAAAAATCATGGATCCGTTACTGTGGGTTGTGTCAGTTTAGTTTAGGGACTCGATTATATTAGTGTTTTTTTCTTTTCTTTCTACATGTCTGAGTATATTTAGGTCGTGTCTTTGTCTGTGTATTGTGGGTTCTAATGAATTGTAAATAGTTTGTTTATGTTAATCCGGTATATCTAATTTTCTTATGAATGTAGAGTAAATAAATGTTTTAGTTTTTTCTAGAGAACCATCACTCTACATTATGGCATGACTGAATTATGCTTGATAAACTATTGGAGTTGATTATATATATAAATAATTATGTAGTGGATTTCAATCTTGTAGTGAATTTGAGTAAATTCCACTTTACCCCCTTGTACTTTGGCTGGATATCACTTTACCTTCTTGTACTCTTAATTGCATCGATTTGTCCCCTTGTACTTTGGTTCGATATTACTTTACCCCCTTCTACTCTCAATTCATCGATTTGCCCCTTGTACTTTGGCTCGATATCACTTTACCCCCTTCTACTCTCAATTGCATCGATTTGCCCACCTGTACTTGAAAATTTATCTCAATGTGGCCCTCGCCGTTAGTTTTCAGACCTTTGACCTTAACACCGTTTGATCTAAGTTTGAAAATTACAAAAAAACCACCCCTCCCAGTTTAAATAATTATTAATAAAAAAAAAATTGTGGCTGGCGTCGTGGACTATGTTTTCTCGCTGCCTTGAACTTTTTATTATTTTATTTTTTGTTTTTTTTTATTTTTTATTTTTTTTTAAATTTTTTTAATAATTATTTAAACTGGAGGGGTGACATTTTAGTAATTTTCCTACTTAAATCAAACGGTGTTAAGGTCAAATGTTTGAAAACTAATGGCGACGGCCACATTGAGACAATTTTTCAAGTAGGGGGGGGGGGGGGGGGGGGGGGAATCGATGCAATTGAGAGTAGAAGGGGGTAAAGTGATATTGAGCCAAAGTACAAGGGGGCAAATCGATGAATTGAGAGTAGAAGGGGGTAAAGTGATATCGAACCAAAGTACAAGGGGACAAATCGATGCAATTGAGAGTACAAGGGGGTAAAGTGATATCTAGCCAAAGTATAAGGAGGTAAAGAGGAATTTACAGTGAATTTTAAACTCTTGCTTTTGAAAATGAATTTTTTGAATGAATTGAAGACAAATCGTTACCTTCCTTTTTTTTTTTTTCTTCGGATCATGTTCTTGGACAAGAGAAGTGATGCTTGGTGGCTAGGTTGTGTGATGCGGTAAATCTACTATTGTGCCATTTTTATGTGTCCAGTTTTGTGCCATTTTTTTAAAATAAAACAAAGAGATATAGTAGAGTTTTATTAGAATTGTTAAGGTCGTTTTTATTTCTCCTTGCAAAGCACATTGTAAGTACCAATGGTTTGTTACATTAATATCGTAGTGTATTGCGTTAAATTTATAGTGGATTATGTTAATTTTATAGTGGATTTCAATAAATTTAGGGTTAATAGCACATTGTCATCTGGACTTTGCCACCATAACAAAAAAAATTCGTACGGGCATACCGAAACACGTTATTTTGACTCAATCACCTAGAAGGAATATTCTGGCGAATCTTTACGAATTTCAGCGCACGCCTGAAGCACATGACAAAGTACATGGATTTTTTCGTCTTTTCACCTGAAAATGTCATATGGGGTAAAATTGAAAGTTCCAAGGACTCGATTGAACTTAAAGTCAAAATTCGAAATTAACTAAAATAAAGCTTTGAGTCTTCTTCTTCCACGGGAGTTTCTCCCCATTGATTAATTCAAAGAAAACCCATACCTTAATTTCAATGAATTTCACTGGGTTTGTCCACCTTCCCAATTACAAACAAATCGAAGTCATAGTGAGTTTCCTCTTCACTCTTGCTGGGTTTGTCCACCTTTCCATCGACAAGCATCTTCTTTGCCATTTGGACAATAGTGTATGAAAAAATCATGCATTTCGTTAAATTTATAGTGGACTATATGTTAATTTTATAGTGGATTTCGATAAATTTATATGTGGATTTCGATAAGTATGTAGCGGGTTTCAATTTGATAATTTGGTATAAAAAAAAATTATTTAAAAAACATAAAAGAAAAAAAAACAATTTTAAATTATTGAAATTAAAAAAGGGAAAAAAAATTAAAAAAAATTTATTTCTAAAAATATCACAAAAAACCAACATCTTTTTAAAAAAATCGAAATTAAATAATACCATTTTTTAAATCAAAATAAAAAAATGAAAAAGAAAAAAAGTAATTTAAAATAAAAAATAGAAAATAAAAATAAAATAGAATTTAAAATGTATATAAAAAACAAAGAAATCAAAAATACCCTAAGTGGGGATAATTTAGATAATCTCCATCTAATGAATTTAGTTAGAGCATTTTAGGTAATTTGAGTCAGTTTTTTTCTTTTCTTTTTTTTTTTTCTTTGGAAGAAAAGGTTTCGAAGTAAGTTGAGACGGTGTAGTTTATGTTGGAAATCGAATTAAAAATTTCGTTTATCATAATAGGGAAATTTACTTAAGGGGGTTTTGTCAAGATAGCTCCTATATTTTAAACCAATTTTATCAGCACCGACATATCAGAGGAAAACCTGAGAATTATAATCAATCATTGAAATTACGTAAGTCTGAAATTCAACTTAGTGATATAAAGCTTATTAAAAAACAAACAAACTTGGTGATATAACTATAGGTGAGTATAAATAATTCAGCATATATATATATATATATATATATATATATATATATATATATATATATATATATATATATATATATATTCTGGATTTTACAAGTGGAAACGTCATACATAAGTGCACCACCAAGCAAGATTCTAACTGGAGAGCCTGGAAATTCATATCTTTCAGATACTATGACAATGCATAAAAGCAGTGTTCTAAAAATCGGCCGAGGCGGCCGATTAATCGGTCGCCTAGGCGGAGGCGGTCCAAAACCTTTACGATTTTAGTGCAAAGGTTTGAAAAATCGGTTTTTTGTCTGTGAGGCGGTTTGAGGCGGTCCGAGGCGGTCTGAGGCGGTCCGAGGCGGTCAAACCTTTAAGGCGGGTCAAACTTCGGTGGCAAAAAATCGGTTAAAAATCGGTTTTTTTTTTTTTTTTTTTTATAAATCAAAATAAAAGTTGGGATTTTAATAAAAAAAAAATAGTTTATGCTTTATTTTGTTTATGTTAATTATTATTGTTAAAGAACTAATGATGTATGCGAAGAATGTATGTAAATTCAAAAAAAAATTGCCTTTTTATTTATATTTTATAAGGATATTTATGTATTATGATCTTATTATTATTAAACTTTTATTATGTTATTAGAATATATATACATGATTGAGATATAACTATGTTTAAATATTTTTTATCTATGTTTTGAGTATTTATAAATAATATCTACAAATATATTATATTAAATTTTAAAAACCGATTTATTTACGATTTATCACCGATTAATCACCGCCGCACCGATTAATCGTGAGTCGGTGCCTGACCGACTCGGACCCGATTACCGATTTTTACAACCTTGCATAAAAGTGTTGAAAATCAGTCAAAATCAAGCACCATGTCCTTTTCAAAAGCTTTTTTTTTTTTTTTTTTTTTTTTTTTATGAGTAATGTAGTATTGTCGATTTCCTTGAATACAAAATCCTTGCACCGTAATTGAAAGGGTAGGAACTTTTTGTCTATAATTAATGCAGTCGAGAGTAATGTAATATTCTTTATAATTAATGCAGTCGAGACCAGCCAAATTCTATTAATTTAGCGAAATACTAATTTAACGATATATATTTTAACACAGTGTCCTCAAGTTGGGACCGCGAAAATGCATTATTTAAACGATGTTATCAGTTTATCGAGATTATACTGTATTGCAATAAAAAATTTCGTTGACAAGTAGAATTAAGTGTCCTCGAGGGGGCAATTTTTCTTTTTGGTGTTGTTTTGTAAAAGAGTAATTAAAATGGTGTTGTTTTGCAGGTGGTAACCAAATTGGGGTTGACCGCCACTCCCCACGGCGGCACCGGCAGGAGGCACCACTTCCACTGGCGCCTTCAATCTAATTTTAAAATTTGTATATTTTAATATTTTAACGGTGTAGATGGCCCAACCCAGTGGATGATCTGACGGCCAGAAGTGGAGCTAGCCGCCTCGATGACCGTGCGTTTGACCTGAAGACGCCACCGCCGCTGGCACCTCCTGAAGACGCCACCACCACTGGCGCCTCCTTTCTCTCTCCTCCAATGTGCTTCTACCCCAGCTCCTCACTTCTATCTCATCTCATCTCTTAAAAAAAACGTGCTTCTAAAATTCAAAAAAAAAAAATTACTACACAAAAACCTCCGGCGGCCCCCTCCGTTCGCACCGCCGCCGACTCGCCGCCCCCAATTGTCGTCGGTCAGGTCCTATCTTTCCTCCATTTCCGCCGCCGCCGCCTCCCCCGCCGTCGCCTCCCCCGCCGTCTCTGCTCCTCCAGTCGCCGCCCGTGCTCCCTGCCCCCAGTTGTTGCAGATCGGATTCAAAGTAATAAATTTATTTTTTGTGTAGTAATTAATTTTTTTTTTTGAGGTTTTGTGTGAATTTTTTTACAGATGAGAGAGAAGAGAAGAGCTGGGGAAGAAGGAGAGAGAAAAGGAGGCGCCATGTGAGTGGCGCCTTCGGTCAAATGCACGGCCGTCGAGGCTTAGGTTGAAGACGCCAGTGGTGGTGGCGCCTCCTACTGGTTCCACCAGTGTTGGTCGCGCCTCCTGCCGGTGCCGCCATGAGGAGTGGCGCTCAACCCCAATTTAGTTACCAATCCAAAAACAACACCATTTTAATTACTACCTTAAAAAACAACACAAAAAAAAAAAAAAAAATTGCCCTGTCCTCGAGATAGGTGGAAATTACTGAGTTGAAAATCCATTTTTTTTTTCAATTTGAAATATGAAAAAGAAAAGTTAATTTAGGGATAAGTAAAGTTAATCCCCCGACTATAGGTTCCGACCCAAAATGCCCCCTCAATGATAAACTTGGACAGTACTCTTCCGTAACTTAGTCAATGTTAATAACTGCTAAAAATGTTAACGACGTTATGTTTTCTGTGAAAAACTTGCCAAAAAATGCTAAAATACAAAAATACAGTTGTGTTGTCTTGCTCTCTCTCAACACTTAGAGAAAAATCAATATTTTTGTGTCTCTCTCTCTCAACACATCACTTGGATCACTCTCTCCCCACAATTACAGAGAAAAACTCTATCTTGTCGTTCCTTCTCAATAGTTTGTACGCAGTCTTGAAGAATTTCGTAAAGGCCCGATCTGTTGAAGTATTCCAACGTTTGGAAGGCCCAACTCATTAAAATATTTCGGGGATCCATTAAAGAAAATGAATGTTTAAATTTAGTAATGTGGGTATAGGGTTTAAAGATGCATGTTAATGGGAGAAGACGAGTTTTGATTTGGGATAAAAAGCAATGAAAGATGGTTTGAATTTGGGGATTTTGAATTTTTAGAGGTTTTAAATAAAATTAGTGGTTATCACTAAATTAGCATTTTAATTTGGGGGTTTTAAATGGACTTAGGGTTCTAACTAAAGTCAAACCTCCACCTTAACATTTGGGGACGGCACATTACGAAGGGATATAAACTGTCCTAATTTGTAATTAAGGTGATATTTTGAGTCGGACCCTGGACCCTATAATTCAGGGAGTTAACTGTACTAACCCCTTTAATATATGGGGCAATTTGCTATAGGTCTTCCTATAGTAGATTTAATGTGTATAAATCCAACTAATAAATCCCTATTTTAATTAAATTTATTGCACTTTTTGTATCTAAAATACCCCTCACAATATATGGAATAAAATCCCAAAATAATAGACAACTTAATACTTTATTTTTATCCCAAAAGATCTGTATTAACCACTCTCTAAAATCCCAAGAATCCTGAAATTAAAATCCATCGGCTAAAATTAAAAAACCTAGCCAAAAATTAAAAAAATTAAAAAACCTAGCCAAAAATTACATTGTGTATGCGCATAGCAAGAGCCTTCGGATTGTTTTGAAATCTTCAAATTTCGTTTGCTGTTTGTGATGTGATAATTGCTTGCTCGTTCTTCGTTTGCTATTTTGGAGGTATCGCTTGCTATTTTGGGAGCTTTTTTCGTTCTAGCTTGTTTACGGTTTGCGATTTTCACTCATCCCGCAAATAATGGATCGGACGTGTATGGGTCTTGGTAAGCAACAAATGTTATGGATATTATGCAGAAAAGTAAAAGCCTGGGTATGTAATTATCTTTTTTGCATTTCTCCCATTTGTTTTTTGTTGATGATTGAATGATAGATGTTATAGATCTCTTCTTTTTTTATCTCAGGAATTTTTTTTTGCTGATACAGGAGTCTCGATCTCGTTCATTAACCACACATTTCAAAGGTTTCGATTTACATATTTTGTACATTTATTAACTGTACTTTTTATATTGTTGTTTGCATTTTGTTTAAAAAAAATTGCAGTTGTTTGTTGACAATTATCGTTGTTTGTATTTCTTATTGTATGAAATTTGCATTACATTGTGCATTATTGAACCTTTGTATTTATGTTTATTGGTTGTTCTTATGACGGTCTCCATTCTGTTGTTCTCGAGGTCTATTATTTATTGTTGTTCATTAGGTTTGCAGTTTGCTATTTGTTTATAATTGAATCAATATATTCTTGTTAGCAGTTTTTTGTTTGCAATTTGAAGTCTCTTGTTTGCAATTTCTTGTTTGATATTCATTGTTTGTAATTTCTTGTTACTTTGGAATCATTGTTTGCAATTGCAGTTATTGTAATTTGCTATTTCATGTTTATCTCTGCAATCAAAAGTCTTATTGATAGTTTTTTTTTTGCCCGCTCAAACAATTACGTCAATAAAAACAGGAGCAAATCAGATTGCAAACGAAGTTCTGAAAAACGACGACTTTCGTCGAGAACATTGTAGGATCATTACATTCCATATCATTGTTGTGTAAAGGCGTTTGTACAATAACATTTTAAACATAACTTAGTTGGTTTCATGTTCTATTTGTTACGCTATTTATTTTGTTGTTGCAAATTGCAATTTGTTTGTCCTTTCTTTTGTATTTCTCGTTTGGTTGTTGCAATTTGTATTTTGCAAATTGTATTTTGCATTTTGTTGTTACAACTTGAAAATATATAAATTTAGTGGATAAAAAATTGAATAGTAAAAAATAATGTCGAAAAATTATGAAAATAAATGTATGAAATCCTACCAAAAAATGTAACAATTAAATACATATATTACAACGATTTTGTGACGTTAAATATCTGTTCAAATTATTTTGTTGTTTGATGAAGCATAATTAATTAAAAAATGCAAATAAAAATTATAAGTCTACTACTTAATTAGAAAATGCAAATAAAAATTAAAAGTATGCTACAAATAAGTAATAACAAAAACATATTGAGAAATAGAAAGAGGGGAGAGTGATTTACGTGAGATAGAGAGAGAGAGAGAGAGAGAGAGAGAGAGAGAGAGAGAGAGAGAGAGAGAGAGAGAGAGAGAGAGAGAGAGACGTGTTGTGTGATAAGAAAAGGAGTGATATGTGGGATTTGTTTCCTCAATTGCCATGAATAATTAATTTCATATAAATATTAATTAAGGGTATTTATGTCTATATACTATTAATTTAAATATTTTTTTAAATTAAAGGACCTATACCTATATTCATCTAACAATTTGGATCCTCACCTATATAAGTGTAGAATAAGGGGTGTCTAGCCAATTTCCCCTTAATTTATTTGGCTTGGAGATGCCAAAATGGAGAAATTTAGCTCTTGATTGGCAAAATTTGAAAGTTTTAGCTATCCATGCCAAAATATGCTCCTCCAAAATTACAAAGAAGCTAAATTTTACATGTTATGTAAATTATACACGTTGCCCTTCATATTAAGATAACTAGCTAAATTTTATAAGCTCTTCCATTTTTTAAGGAAAAAGGCATTTCGTTCCCTAGAAATATTCAATTTTCGAAACATAAAATTTTGTTCGAGTTTCACTTTGCCCCAAATAATAATTTGCGGAGTAGTTTTTTATTGGAATTGCCATTTATCTATGTACTTTAAGGGCATCTGAGTCATTTCATTATTCCTATCCAAATCCTAATATTCTTATATTTTCTAATAGACAAAAAACACAATCCATTTCACTAATTTAAGAAGAAAAGAAAAAGAGTATTTTGTTTTCTCCCAAAACTAAATGTGACTATTGCGGTCTCAAAATTGCTATTTTTTTTATTTCTTATTCTTCAGTTAACTACTATTACAATAATCCGCTCCTGAAATGATGCAAATTCTCTTCAATGGACGGATTCATGGCAATTTCAGTAAAAAATAGATGAAAATTGTAGTTTGAGGCAGAGTGCAATTTAAAAAAACTTTTGAAGGAGGAATCTATTTTTCTTTTTAGGTTGTAAGTGCAAAATAACTTTTTTAGGGCGCAAAGTACATTTTGTCCTTTTTCTTAACAGTTTGTGCCAAAAGTTGACAAAAGTTTCAACTACCATCTCTCCTCCACCATTTGTTTTTCGGGGCTCTTTGAGGAAACCCCATCATTATTTTTATTAATGGAGAGAGGTCCAAAATATTTCTCTCCATTTGAAAAAAGTCCATAACCACTTTGTTATTATGTTTTCCAGCTTTGCTCCCGCCCGCAACATCATCACTAGGTCACGCGCCCAGCGAATTTTTTTTTCTTCTTTTTTTTTCCCTTTTTTTTATTTATCAGTTTCCTTAATCGACTATGAAGCATAGTCGATTAGCCTTAATCGACTATGCTTCATAGTCAATTAAGGAAATTCTTTAATTTTTTTATTTTTTTTTAATTTTTTTCTATATCAGGTATATTAATCGACTATGATGAAGCATAGTCGATTAAGAATCTGCTACTAAACATATCAAATCACAACTGCGAAAAAAATGCAAAATCAACTATATTTCACAAAAAATAAAAAATACACAAACATTATAATTGATTTATACACTTGGAATCAATAAAAAAATCCACAAAAAAAATAAAAAATTGGAGTCGATCAACCTTAATCGACTACCAGAGCATAGTCGATTAGCTTAATCGGCTACTGAACATGTACATAGTCGCTTAAGGTTCCAGCCTGCACGAATTTCTCTATACGTGCCGTCCTCCGCTCTGATACACCAAAAAACCCTAGATCTGCTTCCCCATCGTCACCACACCGTCGCAACACACAATTCAACCAATCCTGAACAAGAATAAAATAAATAATTCATACAAAAAAACACAAATTAGCATTTCAATGTCCACAAAAACAAATACCTTTATCAACAATTTTCGTTGATTTTCCTCCGAGGATGAGTGCTTCTTCTTCTTTATCAACAGTCTGTTCCTCTTCTTCTTCCTCCACACGCCGACGGGATGGAACAGACTGTTGAGAAAGAAGAGTGTTTCTCCTCCACACGCCGACGACGAGTGCTTCCTCTTCTTTCTTTCTCCGTCTTCCGGCGGCAGCGACGGGGAGAAGATTGCCGGAGAAAAAAGAGAAAAACATAGAAAAAAACAGGGAAGAGAGAAAATGTGGAGACGTGAAAGCGGCGGATGAAAAATTAAAAATAAGATTAGGGTTTTGAAAAAATATAATAGACAATTAAGGGTAGTTTTGAAATTATGAAAATATCACATGGATGGAATATTAGCTAATGATGTTTTCTCTAATTATTTTTTGGAGGGGGTGTTTCCTTAACTATATTTCCTAAATGAGGGGGTTTCTCTAATTTTCCCTTGTTTTTCCATTTCTGCCGCAAGCGACTACAAAATATAATCCATTTGTTCTTAAATATGTGTTGTTTTTCAACTTTGCACAAATTTTAAGAAGGGTAATAATATACGTAGGCCAAATTAAACATTCAGGCACTTTTTTACCATGATTTTTTACCTTTTTACCATAACTATTTACCTTTTGTACTATTCCTACAAGGAGATGAATTTACGCACGAGAGAATATTAAAAAAAAAAATTGTTAATGTGCTCGTGTGAATTTACGCGAGCACTTGGCAAGTGCTCGCGTAAATTCACACGAGCACATTAACAATTTTTTTTTTTTTTTAATATTCTCTCGTGCGATTTTACACGAACAGGTGGCACCTGCTCGTTTAAAATCACACGAGCTATTTAATTTTTTTTTTAAAAATTCTAAAAAAATTGTTTTTTTTTTAACCCACTCGTGTGATTTCACAAGAACAGAGAAGGTATGCTCGTGTGAAATCACACGAGCAGAACGTCTCTGTTCGTGTGAGCAATTAAAAAAAAAAATAACAAGGCTTGCTCGTGTGGATTTACACGAGCGCAGTGGATGCGCTCGTGTAAATTCACACGAGCAGGCCAAAGTCCGATTTTTTTCGTTTTTTTTTCGGATTCGTAATCTACATAACAAGAAGATCGTAAAAACGTAAAAATTACCTCCGATCTGTTGACGATTTGCACGGGCTTTGCGAAAGAAAATCGAAAGGTTGAGAGAGTTTTTGAGTTTTTTCACTTTTTGTTTTTTAAAGATTGGTAAAAAATGTGCCTGACTGTTTAATATGTGCATGCACAAATCATTTCAGTTTTAGGAAACCCATTGAATATGTTTTGATTATAGGAAAATAAATATTGTTAGAATAAATTAAATACTCTTGTAATTAATGCAAAGTATTGATAAAGTCATAATTAAAAAAATATATAATTAACGCATCACTAAAATTCTAAAGTAACAAATACATAATGATATACCTAATTGGACCGATTCAATGGGCCCCCAAATTTATCTAATAATTGGGTCCACTACACAAAAGCCCAAACACCTTCAAAATAAGGTTTGGGCCCAATAAAGTAAACTCAACCCAATCAACACATATAAATAGATGTTTTTACTCATTTGTTAAGGTACATTCTATTATTCACAAGTAATCTAGAGTTTTATTCTCTCTACCATCTCCACGATTCGTACATCTGACTTGAGCGTCAGAGGGGTTTCTGCCGGATCAACCCCGGTTTAGTTCACGTGTGTTCATTTCGCAGGGACCTTAGGATCATCAAATTGCTAAGCTACTGATCCGTTTTGCTCTCTTTGCTCGTTTTCTATACTACCCCAGATGATCTAAGTAATTAGCACCATCACATAACAAAGAAAAATCTCAAAAGTGACGGATATTTGGAACATAAGGAGTAATAGTTAGTTATTTACATATAACTAAATATATAGCTCCCTTTATTGAAATGGTGTTACATGTGAATGCTTGTTTCTATGCATTATTTAATTAATTATCCAAATGAATTTCTAATAAACTATAATATACATGTGTCCTATTTTTCTGCTAACCTCACAGACACTGAGAATTAATGACCATAAATAGGTTTAAAACTTTTCTAAGGTAAAAGCACTTTTATTTTCCTAAAATGTTTAGTACGATCAATATTAAATAAATAATCCATTATAATTAATTAAGCCAATAAAAGTCATCTAGATTGTGACCCTTGGTTTATTAATAGGCACCCTTTGAGACTTTGAACAGCACAAATTGTTAGTTAGTTAATAACGCCAAAACCTTCTGACTGGGACTAACACTTTGTGCATGAATTACAAATCTGACCTCACTCAGAATCTTTTATTTATTTTAATATTTATTTCAAAGAGTACTAGGTTAGAGGCATGGGTGTACCAAAGCTTTGCTTTGTGGGGCTGCCGCCGCTGCCAAAAAAAATATTTTTTTTGCCTTTCTCTTAGTGTGTGTGTGTGTGTTTCTTTTTTATATTTATTTATTTATTTATGAATTTTAGTGTATTCCGACCCCCCTCCCTAAATAAAAGAACTTATTTGTAGGCTATAATTTTAGAGTAAATAGCAAATGGGCTCATGACAAAGAACTTAAATGCACATAGATTCAGATAAAATATAGTATCTTAAATAAACTCATTCCCATGTTTTTTTATCTAAAAGCCACTCATAATATAATTTTCTTTAATTTCATTCATTGTACTCTAACTTTATCAATACTGCACATTGATCCCGGATTCAAACAAATATATCACATTATTCCCATTTTTTTTTATTTTTGAGAAAACTATCTTTTTTTAGAAAATAATTTTTTTCTAAATTTTTTTTCTGGCCAGATTCGGCGTTGACTTATTTTTTTTGAAAACTTTTTTTTCTGATATTTTTCCCAACCGGTTTCTGCCGTTGACTTTTTTTTTTTGAATTTTTTTTTTCTCTCTAAATAACTATCTTAACAACAAATTAAAATTGTTGTCTAAGATAGTAATATTAAATGTCAAAACTGTAATATTACTGTCCCAAACTGTACTCTTACTAATATTACTGTCCCGAACTGTAATATTACTTATATTACTATCCCAATCAGTTATATTACTAATATTATTGTCCTGAACAATAATATTACTGCATGAGACAGTAATATTACGGTCGGAGACAGTAATTGCACGCCAAGACGATAAAATTAATTAATTCAGTAAAATTACTGTCTCAGACAGTTAAATTACTCTCTCTGACATTAATATTGTCGTCTCCGAGACAGTAATGTTGCAGGCCAAGACTGTAATATTAATGAAAATAATTTTTTTGAAGAAAAAAAGAGTCAACGCCAGAGACTGGCGGTTGCCCTGCCGGAAAAACAATTTCAGAAAAAAAAAGTAAAAAAAGAAAAACAACTGCGACTGACCGGCGGTCTCTGGCGATGGCGGTCAAAATGGGGCCAAAATTGGCATAATGGTTAAAATTGATTAATTGGTGAAATTGAGCTAACTTGGAGTGTAAATCATCAAATTGTAGTTGAATTAGGGTTTCAAGGAATTAGGGGTAATGTTGGTATATATAAAAGAGTTTACCTTATTTACAACTAAGTTTGAATGATGGGATGGATTTATTTGCAAGAAAAAAAAATTGGATAATGGTTATGGACCTATTTGTCATTTTGCCGTAATTTTAGTTTTAAAAATTCCAATAATGATAATAATATATTTTAAATTATACTTATTATTATTTAAAATATTTAATTTTTTTGTTGTTGATGGTTACAAAATATCCACATTTTTTTGGGAGCGTTACCCATGCATTTTTTAGGGAGCGTTACTCCCGAACCTCTGTAAATTCATAGTTCATATTTCCCAAAATCTTGCCCCCGTTGAAATAGCACTGGGTCCGCCCCTGGTTAGAGGGTAGGCTCTAGTTCTTTTATTCTCATAGCGACAGCTCAAACCTCATTATACATTCGCTAAATTCCATTTTATTTTTCCTGTTAATGTAAATAAAGAAAACAAAAGTGTACATATATATATATATATATATATATATATATATATATATATATATATATATATATATATATATATATAATTCTAGAAAGACAGACGTATATGCCTCTATATATATACCTGTGGTCTATGAATTGGATGTTTCATACACGCAGAGTAGTAGTGCCCTTAGCATAAAAATGTATTGCAGCAAACACATTCTTGTTTTTTTCATATTAGTTTCGATAATGGTAGTGAAAATAGAAGCTCGTCCGCACAAACTATCCTCACGACACGAGAGGCTGAGTAGTGCGGTCGAATCTTTTCGGGCAATGTTACGTGGAAAGATGTTATTGGAGGAGGCTAATTACAAGCCCGCTCGGTATAGCCCTGGAGGACCCGACCCTCAGCATCACTTCAATGCTCCATTATCATAAGTTTCCGCCTCAATATATATATATATATATATATATATATATATATATATATATATATATATATATATATATATATATATGATCAGTCTGTAAGTTGTGCTCAATCCCAATTAATTTGTAAACTCTTTCGAGCTTTAATTTGTGTTGACCTTTTTCCTCATGCTGTTGCTGTGTAATTTTATAAAGAAATAGTGCTTTTTTATATGATGCATGAGTTTTTATGTGAACATTAAAAAGATTAATCTTTGTAAAGTATGTGGTACTCAAACGAGTGTAATTCTTTACAAAGTTGGTTGTTTTTGGATTTAGAGTTTGGACCGTTGATAAGAAAACCCTTGAAACTTTTTATAATGAGCTGTATAATTTGGTTTTATCCTATAATTTTCGTGGGAGCGTTTCGATTAGGGGTGGAAAGCGAACAAAACAGATCGAAAAATGTTTTTTTTTCGGAAAAAATCCAATTTTTTCAGAAGTTATAACAAATGAGTTCAAATTTTGATTCCAAAAAAACTGGAATCCAAAAATCCATTCTGATTTTGGAATCAGCGGAATTTTAAAAATTGCATTAATTTATAATTTATTGTTCCGAATTCGAATATTATGAAAGTTTTTAGATTAATAAAAATATATATATTTATTTCCAAACTTTCTAGCAAAATACAAGAAAATCCAAAAAGAGTTCAATAAAATGGAATAAGACCACATAGGCACATCAAAATGCATTAGAATGTGTTTGAAAAAAAAATGCAACAGAGAGTTTAATTTGGTACTATTTTTTTCTAGGGTTTTATTTAGTTAATTACTTGTCCTTGAATATTTATATTTATCATACAAAAATAATATAAATTATATTATGGAATTACAAAATATATCATAAAATTAGATTACAAATATATACACATTTGTAGATACTAAAATATTATACATTTCGGAAAACAATGGGAATATTTCACTAGTAGAAAATTTATGTTTTACTAGGAAATTTTTTGCTATGGTTAAAAGCCGTAATAAAAAGTACTTTTTATTATGGGACAATTTTGAAGTCGTAGTAAATATTAGGATTTGCCGTAGCAAAAAAGTATTTGGTACAGCCATTTAATTACCGTAGCAAAGTTTTTGTCATGCCCGTATATGCTACGAGGCAAATTCGTAGCAAATGCGTAGCAAAAGCGTTTTTACTACGAATTTGATACCTTTTGGTACGGTTAATGGTCGTAGTAAAAAGTTATTTTTCTACTATTGTTTGGAACTAAAATCGGATTGAAAATAGAAATTTTCGGTAATTTTATATACAATTCGAATTCCTTTAAAAAAATTGAAAAACTGGGAAGTCATAATTTTGGAAATTGGAATAAAAGAAACAGTTCGAACTTCGAATATTTTCGGATTGAAGTCTGCGGAATTCAGAAATTTGTTCCGATTTCAACCCTTAGTTTCGGTAGATCTTGAATAGTATTTCAGAGTTGCGCATAAGCAGTTGCGCATAAGCAGGACGCACATTAAAAACTAGTATTCAAGTACATAGGTCCATAAAAATAAAACATTTTACCTAAAAGCCTATTAGTTTCGACATTAACGAAAGGGGTTATTTTACATACTTTGGTACTCAAAGTTAAAATCATCTTTTGACGTACTCCTTTGGAGAAGTGAAAGTACTATACTACCCTCATATGCAATTTTCGGCCATACTACATTCAGCATTTCTGGTCATGCATTTATCATTTTCGCTGATTTATTTATTATTTTTTTTAATAATAACAAACCTGTTTGTTAAATTTATATATATATATATATATATATATATATATATATATATATATATATATATATATATATATTTAAAATAAAAAAAAATTAATTTTTATTTTTTATTTTTTTAATTTTCGAAACAATATGTTTACTGTACTGAAAATAACTACATGTAACTATGGTACCTATAGTAATTCGTAGTTATGTTCGCCTTTTATCCCATATTTTTAGTCGATCAATTGTATACACACACGGATACTGGCTTATACAAAAGAAATTCATAAACCCCAACAAAAAATTGCAAAATTCAATATTTTTATTATAAATCACCTCATAACCAATAAAATACAAATCGAAAATACACAAATATATGCATATGTATAGTAATGTATACAGTTTGTTGAACACTGCTTCACATGTAACTTTAACCAAATTTTTGACACCGGATCAATGGCTTTCACTAAGCTGCAATTGCAAAATCAAAACCAAAAAAATTACTTTAGTGCAAATAAAAAAAAATTGAAGAAACATCAAAACACTCAAAATTCAACAAACACTAAGAGAGCGAGAGATAGAGAGGGAGGGGTTATTGCTGGGAAATGCTACATATTTTAATTCAAACAGACAGTGACTCTTCACCCCTCGCCTCCTACCAAAACCCAAGGCGTCGCCGCTAATAAGCACCCACGGTTCCGCGCGCCCACAAATGCAAAAAAATATAGAAATAAATCCGAGAACATAAAAACAACGAAATTACCATCACAATATAGATCTCGACGAGAGGAATCCAACGGTGGGTAACCCGTCAAATTTCGAATGGTGGAACACAAAATACACCACCGGTAAGACCACCGTCGTCGAATGAAAAAAAACTGCAGAAACAGATCTGCGCTCCAAACTGAATGAAATCACTACCAAAAGAAAGAGCTCGACGAGAGGAATCCAACGGTAGTTAAACCATCGAATTCCGACCTCCGGAGAGAGACTTATGACTCCGGGAAGCAATTTCGCCGGTGAGAGGTTTGTGGAGGCGTGATTTTGAAATTGGGAGAAGAAGAGATAGACCAAAATATGAGTGGCTAGGGTGGCTAGGGTTTAAAACTGATTTTAAAAGGGTATTATAGGAACTTTAGGGTGGCTCAGGGGGTATGTCAAAATATTTTCGAAATGAGGGGGGTTTCCCCTAGGGTGTAATCCAGTTAGTAGTTAATTCTATATAATTTGGAAATGAGGGGGGTTTACAAAATAATCACTTAACGAAATCACCCTGTCCGAATTTACAATTCTATCGGCCTCACAAAGTTCTGAAAATGCCAACCCCTGACTCGACTTCTTCGACCCTACACCCGGTGATTAATACCGGGTGGGTCTTCTGCTGCTATGTGTCAATTTTTAAATTTTATAATATATTCCTCCGCTAGAGTCTACCTTTCGAGATTTTAAGAACATACAAAAAATTACACGTGACAGCAGAAGACCCTGCCAGTGTTTATCACTGGGGTATGGTCGAATGAGCCCCGGATAAAAAGACGACTTCTCCACTAAAATCATAACATTTCTTTCATCTATATTCAAAACAACCATTTCAAAATCGAAGAAGTCAGAATTTGATCGTCCTTTTTCGTAACATTTTGGTCCACCTCAACATCATTTCTAGTTCGTACATTATTGTAACCCTAATCAAAACTTTTGTTCTAATTTGATGTAGATTTCTTCTTCTATAAATTTAAATCGTATGTTATTGGTTTTTTCTTCTTTTATTTACTAATATATTGTGTTAATTCCACTAGGTGGTTGTTGGGAAACGAATCCCATGAGCTAATGACAAATTCTTACAAGATTTGATGTTTTTTTTTTTTTTTAATCTCACGCGTTCAAAATTTTAAATGATTGTAGAAAATAAAATCTAGAACTTACAATAGGATTCGGATTCAGACTCGGAGGGTTTTTGGCTAAACTTATAAGATGTTAAAATGAGCTTATAATATGTTTTAGAGTTTATAAGTTCTTTCAAAGTGTTTGGTATTTTTTTTTTAAATATATTTATTTTTAAAAAATAAGCTGTTGGAGAGCTAATAATATCTTATTAAAAAATTACCTTCACCCCAATTTTTATTTAAGATCTTATAATGAGTAAAAATAAGAAATAAATTCATTATCCAAACACTCTAAAAATTAATCATAAAAATAAGATGTAACAACTTATCAACTCTTAAAACATTTTATCAGTTGTTTAAAATAAGCTTAGCCAAACACCCTCTCAATCTTAACACCGTTTTTAAAATTCATGCACTGAAAGATGCTAGATTGCTGGATTTAGAAACATCAAAAACTCGAATAAGAAATCCAAGAACTCGATCTCTCCATAATAGCTCCAATACCATATACCTCCAATCATCTATTGTATATCCACAATTAATTAAGAATTTTCTTATAAAGGCGCGGTTATATCAAAAAAATACATGAATCTATAATCAATAACTGAGAGAGCAAAATTTTTTTTTTTACTTCACTAAAAAAAGTTAGGAATGATTTTTTTTTAGGAGAATTGTGTATCTCTCTTAAAACAAATACTTATATATAAAGTAACTACAAAGATTTGTATTAGAAGACCTGATGAAGTTTGATGATGATAATATAATTATGGGAAGCCCAATTGGTTCTTGGGCCAATGAAAAGGCTATAAGCTCTTGGCAGACGACGCCGATAAGTGTTCGTTTTGCACTTTTTTACTTGTTTAATCCTTGAGTTTTGGTCTTCGTTTATCCGAGTTTTCGACTTTATTTGTATATATTATGTTTTTCTTATTTTATTTCAGTTTTAGGTAAAGATAAGCTATTTTTACCGATTCGAAACGATTATGGAAGCGAAAGCGAGAATCAAGCCAAACAAATGCAAAATTGCATTGTAGCGGATTGTTGCGGTGTTCGGTATTTCAAATATCCCGCATATGACCTTCAATTGAGCTGAGTAACGTGTAGCTAGAAAGCCAATTTCCAGAGCTACACCTTGTTGAATGCATTGTTGTCAAATTCGGGTTGTAAAAGGCTCATAACACTGTTTAAAGTTGAAGTAAGTGCAATATCTAATCGCAATATGGGGGTCAAAAATAGATGATTTGAATGCAGATCCAGGTCGCGATTCAGACTTCTTGATCACGATCTCGCCAGGTGGTTGCGAGTTGTTTAAGGTCACCATATCGAAGAACGACCCTCCCAGATCGCGAACTAGGCACAATTTCCGAGAACTTGTATTTATTTTGCAAAGCTTTCTCAAGAAGCTTTGTATTTACTATAAATAGAAGGTCCTATTCATTTGAAAGAATCTCTTCAATACTTGGATAGTTCTTCTTCATTTCTTCAATACACCATTGAGATTTTTCTCATATTAAACCTGGATCAAGTGATGTCTTTTTTTAAAGACAATTGGGCCTTATTACTTTGAATGATGAGAGAATCCAGTACAGGAGAGTCATTCGAGCTCTGTTTGGCTTAAGTAAAGAGCCGAGCATGCAACTCGATTTTGTAGTAGTTCGATTTTGTATATTCCAAATTTGCTATTCATGGAAGTTATCATATAGTTAAGCATTCTCACTTCGTTCAAAGATATATGATCTCAAATGAAATCGGAGTCCTGAGAAATTAATGAATGTAAATTAGATAAATGCAGAGTTGTAATTATAGTTATAGAGAATATTTGCACGGGTTTTCAGCTAACTTTCCCAAATATTTACAACGTTGAATGCCGTTGGTTGCAATCTAATAAATTTTAGTCCAAAAATGTAGAATACCGAAAAATGTTGCGTCCAAATTGAATTATTATTTTCAAGAAAGAAATGAAAATTCTGGCGAAAATAGAATTATATGAGTAATAAGCTGAAAAGAGAAAATTACAGGACCAAGACCAAACTTTGGCTATCTACATTATTAATACAAGTATAACTAATTAAAATCGTGTAAACCGAACTTACTCGACAAACTTCGTATAGGAAAATAAAAACAACAATTAAATCAAGTTACGACAGTTCAAGATTTGAACCGCCGTCTTATTCACAATGCATGCAACAAATTAAAAAAAGAAAAATTAAATAAATAAATAAAAGAAACACGAGATCGCTATATTTTGGTAAGAACGATCGGAGCGCCAAACTGCGGTTGCACGGTAATAGCAACAACCGGGGCGTGCGTGTAAGTCGGCGAGAGCTCGAACGTGAAATCACGCAAAGCCATTGCGAGAAATGTTTTGACCTCCATAAGTGCAAAGTTCATGCCGATGCAAATGCGTGGGCCCCACCCGAAAGGCATATACGCCACATTCCCATTAGCTGCTTTCAACACCCCTTCCGCGAACCTGTCGGGTCGGAATTCTCCGGCGTCTTCTCCCCATATCTCGGTGTTTCGATGAAACATAAGTACCGGAAATGTGACTAGTGAGTCCTTTGGTATGCTAAGTTCATTTATCTTTGTATCTTCGGCCACCAGTCTAGATATTTCCATCACCGGTGGGTACAAACGCATCGTCTCGTTTATAATCATCGTCATCTATATATAAATTAAAATAATGGTCGTATTAAATTTTTTAGTAGCATAACTCCTTTATGTATATACAGTAGAACCTCGATAAATTAGTACTCGATAAATTAATAACATCGCTTAAATAATAGTTTCTTCTGATCCCCACTCGGTAAAAACCTACTAAATTATTAGTTCGATAATTTAATATTTCGCTAAATTGATAGAATTTTGCTAATCCCGACTCTATTAATTTATAGACGTTTAACTGTATTTGGAAGTCAAAGTTACTTTCATTGTGACAGATATCGTGGTGTTTGCAAAAACTTTTGAAAACTGACTATGCATGAAACACCTACAATTCTGGATTCACCGCTTAAATTAATTTTTTTAATGATTTGCAAAGACCTCAATTTTCGGAAACGAAAATTTATTTTCAATTTTACTCCTAATCACCAATTTTTAGTTCTACAAAAGCTTTGATTCGCAAACACCCCCATAATATAATTTTTCGGTTCAAAAAACAAGCACAAATTACGTATAATATAAAGTACTTACAATTTTCATCTTGCTCAAGTCGTCAGAAGTGATGCTTTTCCTGTTGCCCAACACATGCAAAACCTCTTCTCTAGCGCGTGCTTGCCAGTCTTGGTGAAACGAGAGTAGAACCGTGACCCAAGTCAATAGGTTAGAACTCGTCTCGAAACCGCCGAAGAAGAAAACCCTACATTCTCCAACGGCGTTTTCGATAATCTTTTTACGCTCACTTTCCATTGAAACATTTCCACTGTACAATTCGTTCAATAACACATCCAATAAATCCCTATTACTACTCGGTGCCGATGTTTGACTCTTTAGTCTATCGTGAATCATAGTGGTTATCGAAACCCTAACGTATTTCTCGATTTCCTTGACCCTCCGATTCGACTCGGTCGGCAAGTACTCTTCTCCGGGAATGTTTAGTAGTTTGGAAGCTAGCCTTGCTAAAACTCCGAGCTCCCCAAGTTGAAGGAAAGTATTCTTGATCTCTTCGGTGTAAGTAGAGCTAAACATTAATTGAGCCATTATCGCACTTGTGACGATTCGGCTATCGGAAAATACATCGACCTCGCACGAACCGTTTTCGTTGGTAGTAATTCGTTTCCATTCCTTCATTTTATCCTCACAGCACGATTGGATTGCAGGCATCATTGGCTGTCACAAAAATAAGATTAATATAATTAACACATTTTTATATAAAAAAAATATATTGATAAACTGAAAATAATGTGGAAATACTATATTGAGGATGATATTATTTTGATTGTAAACATAAATTCCTCTATGTTTAGGAAACTTGCGCCAAACACGGAAAATTAGATGCTACACTTGGTTATTTATAGTGGGTGGATTTGAACATAGATCTGTACATAATCACACACTCACCCATGTGTATGTGTGTTTTGTGGGTAGTTATTTAATCAAATCTATGATTCAAATCCACTCGAAGTAAATAACCAGGTATAACATCTAACTCCCCCCGCAAATACCTACTTGTTCTTTTTGTTGTGTAAAACCCCCATTTGTTTCGTTTTTTCTTACATGAAATCTCATTCTCCATTACTAAATTAACATCATCAACTATAAAGGGCTATAAAAGGAATTTGGTGCATGTTTTCTACAACACATGGTGGATTTATGCAAAATTAATTAATCCATTTAAAACTCAAGTTATTTTCTAAAATTAAGTCGAACATGTTTATTTAAGAAAATAAAAAAAATAAAAAAAACATTTCTGGTGAAAGTTGGAATGATCTTATAAATTTCGCCGTTTTCAGATCAAAAAATTTCAATTTCAATTTTAAAAATTTTTATTTTGATTTTTCCCTAAAGATAAAATTTACATCACAATTAGATCTATACATAAAACTTTGAAAAGTTATATTTTTAATATAATGTTAATTTTATCAATGTATTTAAATAATTTATTTTCTAAATTATATATTTATAATATTAAAATTATTATATATTTACATGATTTAATCTTGATTTATACTACACGAAAAACAAGAACGATGCTAACAAATATTTTTGACTTAATTTAAGAAACAATTCGATTTTAAATGAATGAAGAGATTGGTGGAGATTTCATGAATTAGGTGTTACGCAATAAAAATCATACAAGGTTCGGTGGAGATTTTCCTTAACATAGGGAGGTTTTATGTAGACCCTGAGGTTTTACGGTGTACACGCTATATTATTATATATGTACGTTTAATTTTTGAATAAAGAGAAGTATGAAGGATATATGTATGTATAAATGCAATTGTTGTAATCATATAGTTGTCTCTTATTTGTAGTTATAAACTTACCTTTAACTTGTCCATATTGAAAAGAGGGTTGAACATGGATCTGGATTTGGTCCATTCCGCCCCCTCCGCATTGGCTAGCCCATCGACTAGTAACTGAACTGCACGGTTAGCTATGCTAAACGTCTTTATAAACAAACGGTTCTTAGTAAGCACGCTTCTTCCAATAGCTGGATCGTTTATGAAAATACGCGGTCTTGGCCCCATCCATAAGAATGAATAATTACCTGCAATTTCGTTTATACATATATATATACATATATTTATATTTTTCACAACCTTAACAAAATACTAAATTAAACTAGAGATCAAATAATGAAAAACTTAATACGGTACCGTATTTCTGTATGGTGTGGAGAATGTTGGGCATGACACGTGGCGTAATATCGTCGTTAAGACCAATGGGTTTGGAGTAGGCTTCTTCGTACATGAGACTCGTCTCTTTCGAATCCCCGAATAGTAACTTGTAAGAATTCCCTTTCATTCCCTGTTTCCTAAACAACCTCTCAATTCTCCTTGGCTTTAACCAAACCCAATTAATGAATTTACATGTAAAGAAAACTAGAAAGGGCAAAACTGGAATTATGGCAAATTTCCACATTTTTTTTTCTATACTTTGTTTCTTTCTCTTGTTTTTGTTTGTTGTTGTTGTGTAATAATTCCTCCGAATGTGCCTTCTATTTATAGAGTTGTAACCTTTGATTCTGCTAGGTTGTTTATTATATATATTATTAGGGTGGTGTTCACTTTGCACCCCTAAATTATAGAGTGTTGCAAACACACCCATTAATTATAAAATGTACCAATTACCCCTTTTCATTTGCATTCTTTTTAAATTTGGTGATGTCACTTATTGACTTTCTTATTACCAACATTTATTACAACGTTTTTTAATACATTTTTACCCATTTATTGTGTAGGGTTGAAAACTTATATGTACCTCATTTTTTACCTTTATTTTTCTTATTTTTCCATTAAAATTAGTTAATTTTTTGCTCATTTTCTTCTTTTTAGTTTCCCTATAATATCGAACTTTAGTTTATCTCAAAATATGACATGAAATAGAGTAAATATCTGCCAATATAAGTCAAACCCCCAAGATATTCAAAATCCGTAAAGAGATATGCATGGTGGATTTTAATTAAAAAAAAAAAAATGATTTGTCATTATAATCTAAAAAGGTCCAGTTAATAAAATATTAAAATAAGTTAAACAATTGCTTAAAAAATCCTACAAGTACTGTTTGCAAAATGAGTTATGTTGGAAAAAAAATAAAGGAGATGGTGATTTCTTATTTCTTATTTTGGCTGAAATATTTTTGAAGTACCAAAATTCACATATATTTCCCATAGACCACAAATGGAGGTAAAATTGAATTGCATAAAAAAATATTACAAAATGTATTTATATTTTTGTAAGTTTGACTAAAAAATATAGGGGGTATTTGGTACGTTTCATAATTGAGGGGTGTGTGCGCGACACATCCCATAATTTAGGGGTGCAAAGTGAATTTTGCCCTTATTATTATTATTATTATTTTTTTTAGTATAAAACTTTACTCAAATTAAAATAATAATGTCGTTGTTAACTTTGAAAAAATATTTGTTTAAGATATGCATTTGGTACGTGTTGATATATTTATTTTGGTACCTGCGATTATGATAGTTTGACTTGGAAAAGATATCATGTAATTTATTGCGATATGTGAATGCAATAAAAGAGTTGTACTCCAGATGATTAAGCAACAATTAATGCGTAACTTCTGATTCAATATGGTGTAATTGTACTACGCATAAGTAGCGGTGTTAATCGGACGAATCAGATCGAAATTAGCTCTTTCGGATAAATTCTAATTTTTTTCGAAAGTGAAAAAACTAGTGCCAATTTCATTCAATAAAATCGGAAACATGAATATAGATTTCAACTTCATTCATAAAAAGAATTTTTAGAATATTGAACTCACACGTCTTTGCCTTTCTTTTCTTCGTTTCAGTTTCTCGAGCAGGCGGAGTGATGGAGATGGGATGGTTAAGTGGGTGATGCTTGGGTAACTCTGTTGTTGTCATTGCGGCGGCGACATTTGTCGGTGCTCTATTTTGGTGCCATCTTTTTTAAAATGAAACAAAGAAATAATAGCAGTTTTGTCATATTTATTTTCAGCCGAATGTTTATGTTTTTCTGCCATGCCAAGGCATATTGTATTGTAATCTTTTTTTTTTTAATTTTTTTTAACGAAGATTTGCTTATCAACATTTAATAAAGTTGAATACTGAAATTTTATAGTGAATTATATTGATTTAATTGTGGGTTGCGTTAATTTCGAAGTGAATTACTTTGATTTTATAGTGGATTATGTTCATTACATAGTGAATTTCGATAAAGTTGTAGTGGATTTCAATTTGGTAAACCTAGTGGGAAAGGGTAAAAAAAGCAACTTCTTTTTAAAAAAGAATCGAAATTGGAAAACAAAAACAATGAAGAATTAAAAAAAATTAAAAAACAAAGAAACCGAAATAGACATTATATGTGGATAAATGGGTGGCGAGGGAAGGGTAAATCCGTAAATATATCAAATAGCCCCTTATTTACATTCATTTTAAAGTAAACGTGTAGTTAATTTGAGCTATTTCGAAGATATTGTAAAAAAAAAAAATCATGCCAAAGACAATTAGAAATTGGGCGAATGGCAAATAGGCCCATTGAGTGCTACTTATTTGCATTTCAATCCAGACAAAAAACAGTTCTACAAAAAAGCCTATCTGCTTCCACTTCCCGAAAATACCCTCCCTTAAATACTAAAAAATATACAGATCCCCCCTCCCTTTTAGTTTATGTGAATGCAACCTAAAAAATACGAAAACTGCTAGAAATTTCTCCACCGGTTTTTCTTCACCCAAATCAGTACGTTCACCAGAAATTGTAGAAAAATCACTCTGATTTTCGAAAATATACTCTCATCTTGTTGATTGTTGAGTGATTTCGGCTACATCGTTCGAAGTTACTGTCAAATCCACAAAAAATACAGTCGAACTCTTTGAAACCCTAATCGTACGAACTTGTGAGTTTTTTCTAACAGTATACTATACAAATGTTTGTTTTATGACATAAATCCTGCTATTGTATATGTTTTTTCATTATTAGGGCTCAATTTTCTGCATTGGCAGTATTTTTTGCCTTGATGCATCTAACGGTGATTTATGTGCCTTATTTTTTGGAATTTGACAGTGATTTTGTTATACAGAAGCCCCATGTTTGAAAAAACAGTTAGTATGTGTCTTATTTTCCTCGATCTGACAGTGATTTTGTTATACACCTGCCCCATGTTTGAAAAAACAGTTAGTATGTGCTTTATTTTCCTGGATCTGACAGTGATTTTGTTATACACAAGTCCCATGTTTGGAAAAACAGTTAGTATGTGCTTTATTTTACTGCATCTGACAGTGATATTATACACAAGCCCCATGTTTGGAAAAACAGTTAGTATGTGCCTTATTTTACTGCATAAGACAGTGATTTTGTGTTATACATAAACCCGTGTTTGAAAATAGCTGTTTGTCTATTTTACTGCACCTGACATTATTTTTGTGTTATACATAAACCCCCTGTTTGAAAATAGTTGTTTGTCTATTTTACTGCATAAGACAGTAATTTTGTGTGATACATAAACCCCATGTTTGAAAATAGTTGTTTCTCTGTGCATGTCTCCTATTTTACTGCATCTGACAGTATTTTTGTGTTATACATAAACCCCCTGTTTGAAAATAGTTGTTTGTCTATTTTACTGCATAAGACGGTGATTTTGTGTGATACATGAACTCCCTGTTTGAAAATAGTTGTTTCTCTATGTCTCATATTTTACTACATAAGACAGTAATCTTGTGTGATACATAAACCCCCTGTTTGAAAATAGTTGTTTCTATGTGTCTCCTATTTTACTACATCTGACAGTGACTTTGTGTTATACACACATGCCCCATATTTGAAAATAGTTGTTTCTCTGTGTCTCCTATTTTACTGCATCTCACAGTGATTTTGTGTGATACATAAACCCTCTGTTTGAAAATAGTTGTTTGTATATGCCATGTTCTCATGCTGCTCACAGTAATTGTGTGGTACACAAGCCCACTGTTGGGACGGTGGTGGTGGTGCCGGCGGGTGACATCGAACAACCAGAACCTGCAGATGCTCTGCTTCGAAGTGAACGCGTACAAGAACGTGAAGTTCATGCTTGCCGGGAGGAGGAACGTGATGAACCAACTTGAAAGGGAGGCGAATGAGCTGGCTTTCAGAATGCCGGAAAGAGAAGTAGATGATATTTTCGGGAGCCAGAAATATGACTTTTTCTTCAAGGGGCCACGTCAGCAGGGCGGCCGCTTCGATTTGTAAAGAGCCGCTCCGATTCGTAAAGATCGAAAAGAAAATGTGGGGAAGAGTATGTACTACTCAGATATGCGGTTATGTGAATGAATGGTGTTTAGTGCTTTTATGTAATGTAATGTAACTCTGTGCTACTAGTAACAAGTTATAATGGAGCTGTTTTAATTTGCGGATATGTAATTAACTACTGTCTATGTAAATGGGGGAGCTATCTTTTATTAACATAAATAAGACTGATCTGCTTCCATGAGTGCTTAATTTCCTATATATTCAATAAATTTCACCCTTATCCATTATCATATTTATCCAATGTGAGCTAAGCAAAGTCTTTTGGCGGGCAATGGCACGTAATGTGTTGCATGAGGGATTAACTACTGCTTCAAATGCAGTGAGAGGGAACACACTTGACGAACCTAACATAGAGCTGTAACTAGTAGCAAACGTACCAAGAGATGCATGAAATTGCTTCACAACAATTTCAATCATTTGAATCGACCATTGTTCCACAATAATAAAACCCTTTTACATCTTCATCATCGTTGATTGAAAAAACACCAATCTCAGGGACACAGTACAATAATGATAGGTTATCAACACTTAAAGAATTCCATCTTGAACAAACAAAATGCACAAAATTGGAAAAACTCATCCCTCTTGTAAAATCTGTGAACGAACAAAATGCACCATATCTCAACAACAACACAATAGAACTAGTAATCATGCAATTTCATATAAAACATAATTACACTGTTAATAAGAATCACATTACTAATACATCCAGTAAATCTGTGTGTGCATTCAATTATACTGCCAATAACAGTACCATTATATAAACACTTGCAAACAAACATAGTAAAACATAATTACACTGCTAATAACAGTCACATTACTAATACATCAAGTAAATCCGCGTATACATTCAATTATACTGCCAATGCCAGCAACATTATATAAACACTTTCAAAAAAAAAACATAACAAAACATAATTATACTGCTAAATGACAGTCAAAATACATAAACAACCAGCGAAATAACATACACGTGCAATTATACTGCCAATTGCACCAACATTATATAAACACTTCAAAAAAAAAAAAAATAGCGTGAAAACAAAAATTACAACAAACAAAAAAACACATTTCTGTAAACAGTAATTGAACGCCCATACATCATGGTGTTCAATTTACTATAATTCAAACTATACATATAGCGATGTTGATATTTTTAACTTAAAAAAATATTCGCAAGCAGATAAAAAAATTGACACACCTTCCTTGAAAATAATAATTCAGCAGATATGATCGGCGGTAAAAGCTGGAGATGACGGTCGGCGAGATCCGACGCGAAACCGCTAGATGTCGCACAGTTTCGAGATACAGAGTTACAGAGAGGAATTCGGGGGAGAAAAGAGAAGAATCGCAGACAATTCATAAAAAACGAGCTTAGGGCTTTCACATTAAATACAGGGGTAATAATGTCCGAAAAAAGACCCTTGCCTTGATTTTAAATAAACTTTTAAGTATTGGGTTTTTTTACAAGACAAAAAAACTGGATGTCTCTTTTCTAATTAAGTCCACGTGTCATGGGCTTATTTGCCATTTGCCCTTAGAAATTTAGGTAAAAATGTATAATATATGCCAAAGAAGGTTTACTCAAAAAAAAAAAAAAAAAAAATTATGCCAAAGAAGGGAATTTAAACCCATGCCCCATGCAATGCTACTGAAGACTTTTACAACCTAAGCAACAATCATATCTTGTCAAACTTTCACATTTAAACTTATATATTTACATATTTATATATAAAGGATTAAATACACTTTGTTTGTAATATTTACCCGTTCAACATCAGTTATTTTATATTTTAAAATTTAAAACATAATAAAGATAACAATTTAATGATTATTGGATCATATAAAATGAAAAGTAACTAATATTAAATTATACAAAAAAATTTAAAAAAGTAATATATATTGTATAAATAATGCTTATAAATTTATTTTAAGAAATTAATGAACTAAAATAAATTTAAATAATTGAGATTATTATTAGTTATGTATTGATTCTTTAAAATTCATCGATATGAATATATTCGAATAATTGGTCCAACAACAGTTAGATATTATTTATTAAATATATACCAAATGCAATGTAATATTTTAAATTTTACAATATTGCATTTGATAACATATATTTTTAATTTTATAATTTAATTATTTTTTTAGTTATTTCTTTCAATAAAAGAGAAAATTTTAAGGTATTAGAATTGCAAATACAAATTAAATTGTGCTTGAGGGGGTAAGTATTACAAATGATATTTTAAGTGGGTAATGTTATTGATAGTATACTTTTAGGGGTGTAAACTGTATTTAATCCATATATAAAAAATCATTTTCGTAAATTAACGGTGTGCATCTAGCTAGCTGCAGATCCTTGACACTTCATGTAGCCAAATGATTCAAGTTCAAATTTCCAAAAGATCGGAAACCAACACTTTCATTCCCTGATTCCTAACACTACAAGAAAATAGGGCTTCACCGACGGCAGTTCTTATCGATAATCTATCAAAATCTGTCGCTAAATGAGATCAGTGAAACCGTATTTTCTATAGTGTAAACAACCTCTCAATTCTCTTTGGTTTCAACCAAACCGAATTAATGAATTTCCATGTTATGAAAGGACAAAAATGGAATTATGCCAAATTTCCACGGAGACAAATAATATCAAGAGATCTGCTGAACTTATTTTTTTTAATATAAAACTTTACTCAAAATTAAAATAACAATGTCATTATATTCACGTTCAATAATTATTTGTTAAAGACATGCATTTCATATACGTGTTAATATAGTATATAATGTTCGTGGTATATCTGAGATTTATGATAGTTTGACTTTCAAAATGATACCTTTATAATTTAATGTGACATGTGAATGCAATGAAAGACTTAGTAGTGTAGATGTACTCCAGCTAACAAGCTACAATTAAATAAAAGGGAATATACTTTTATTAATATATTGTCCGGTTATTTCTATGCTACACCCGGTGAAGGTTACACCGGGTGATTTTTTACCGTTGATCTACACACACCAATGTGGGTGTGTGTGTGTTTGTGTGTATATGAATGGTAAAGATCTACCCGGTGTATTCCACCCGGTGTAGCATAGTAATATTGTGTCCTTACAAATCATGCACAATCAATGCGTAACTTATAAATCAATAATATGGTTTAGTATATTGGTGCCTCTGTTTCAAATTAATTGTCCATTTTGGGAATTATTTTTATTCCAAATTATCTGCTACTTTAGAATTTCAATGATGCATTAATTATTATTTTTTCAATTTTTGTCTTTATTACTATTCATCAATTGAGAGAGAATTAATGGAAACAATATTAATAACATGGATATTTTAGTCATTCTATATAATTTTCTCTAAAATCGATGCACATTTATTAGTTTTTTTCATATGTGCGCAACAACCCAAAGGGACACATATTTTAACATGGCCGTGATGTGTAATGAATGTATCAGTCGATGCTTCTTACTAAATTCCACAATTTTTTTAATTTGAATTAATTTAATTAATCACAAAAAATAACAAAGACTGTAACAATTATTCAATTAATTAAAACAAATTGGAAAAAGACAACCAAGAAAAAATAAATAACAAATAGACCTATCCGACTTTTGAGATCCTACATCTAATGAATACATCAGGCAATCTCACATTATTGATCTGTACTCACACACACATACACATGTAGGTGCGTTTAGAAATAGTTGATTGCAGAACAAGTGGATGGTATGTAAGAATACGCCGGGATCTAGCTAACATATTATGAAGAGTGTTGAATTTAATATCAATGATACTTTCAAAGAATATTTAACAATTTATAAATATCTCACTTTGATCTATAGTATCTCATAAAATAAATTAAAAAAGATTGTGTTACATATTCATTAATTATACATGCACAAAAAGGGGGACTCGCCCAAATATTTCAATGTGAACGTCTATTTATACACATGGGCAGTCACGTTGTTCACGTGAGTGTTTTGTCTAACTAAATTATTTGAAATAAATCTACCTAAATATTTCATTACCGAAAAGTCAACGCCCACCACCAATCAAACAAAATTCATACGAAATACAATCAAATGGATCCACGCATGAAGTAAGATTTCGAGGAAAGCAAAATGCGATGCTTCAAGTTCAACATGTTTACTAAGGTAAATTACTGAAAAACCTAGAGAACTTAGGCTAAATTATGAAAAACACCTCCACCTATTCGTAATTATTAAAATCATTAATTTAGACGTTGTTTTCGTAGTACACCGACCTCCTTATGATCTAATTTTCACAGAATCTTTTTGAGGAATATTGCCCGAATAATGCTGATTGGCATCTCTTTATGCTACTTTTCTAAAGACAAAAATTATCCTTAGAGTGACATGTGACTTTTACACGAAATTGTTATTCTTCTTAAATAACAATGTCGTATTTTTTTTGTCTTATCGTTACCACTAAATGGGTAATTTTTATCTTTAAAAAGTAGTATAAAGAATTGTCACGTCTGTGGAGGTAAAATTGACATTTTTCGAGGCAATATTTCATGAACTCATACAAATTCTGTGAAAAATTACACCCTAAGGAGGTCCGTGTAAGACGCAAAACAAACATTGTGTAATTATTTAAAGCAAATTTTAGTTTTTTCTATTTCTTTTTACTCCAATAGCTAAAAAAGAGCAATTAAAAAAATTATATTTAGTTAGAAATTATTCATAATTCAACTGATAAAATTTGATTCAACAATTTTGAAGGGCAATATAGTAATTTTCACATCATTCAGATATAAAAATGTTTAATTTACCAAACAAATTTAAATGTTCAGCATTCAGTATTCAAACAATGTCTTACTCGTTCAGATGTTTATTCAGCATACAGTCATCGCTTAGTCTTATCAAACAGAGCTTTAAAAAAATATTGTTGATTTATATGTCTATAGAACTCAATTATTTAAGTTGTAACAGTTTACTTGATGAGACAGATGTTGCAACTATAATTCTTGTGTCGTCACAATTATTAATTACTAAAAAACAGATAAATGAACACAAGAATTAATGTGGTTAAGACACAAATATGTCATACATCCACGAGGACCTGCAAACACGATTCCACTAGTTCTGATTTGCAGTGTACATTAATAAGAATTAATAAAATTAGTAAAAACTCCATCATCTTTTAACTTTACGTCGTTATTGTACACAGCTCGAACTTCGTATTTCTTCACCGCATCCTCTCCGCAATCCTTGAAATAATTTAAGTCTGAACTCCTTTCTGTACGCGGATATTGAGATACGATTTAGATACGATATTGTGTAGATACGTAAGATTATATTATACGTATATTAGGTAGTTAATTTATATAGGAATATAATCTTCTAGCTATGATAGGAGTTGTAGGTGTTTAGGATTTCTTTCTTGCTCATGTATATATACGGGTTGTGACTCAATGAATAGAGCAGAATAGTTTTCTCTTCCAAACATCTTTTTACATGGTATCAGAGCCAAACGTACAATAACCAAAAAAAAAAAAAAAAAAAAAAAAAAAAAAACGCTGGAAACGGTGAGATGACAGGCGGCGACGAGAAGACCACGACGGCTGGAGAGGGATCCGGCAAGGGACAGATGGTTGTTTCGCCATACTACCTTCACCCTTCCGATAATCCTGGATCGTTAATCTCGCCGGTTCAATTGAGAGGGGAGAACTATGAGGAATGGGCGAGGTCGATGCGCAACTCGCTTCGAGCAAAGAAAAAGCTCAGATTTATCGATGGGACGTTGGAGAAACCAGCGGACGATTCGTCGGAGATGGAAGATTGGTGGATGGTGAACTCGATGTTGGTTGCCTGGATCTTTAATACAATCAAACCATCGTTGAGGTCTACCATCACTTATATGGAAAACGTAAAAGACTTGTGGGATGATCTCCACCAACGTTTTTCAATCGGGAATGGACCTCGAGTTCATCAATTGAAGGCTGATCTTGCTGCATGTAAACAACAAGGGCAAGCAGTGGTGGCATACTACGGACGACTGAAGATGATGTGGGATGAATTGGTAAATTACGAACCGATACCTTCGTGTAAGTGTAGCGGTTGTAAATGCGATATCTCTGAAATACTTGAGAAGAAGCGAGATGAGGAGAAGGTGCATCAATTTTTGATGGGCCTTGACGACGTGGTGTAAGGAACGGTTCGCTCTAATATTTTAAGCATGGAACCATTGCCTAATATTAATAGAGCATACGCTATGATCATTCAAGAGGAACGACATCGGAGTATTGCCCGCAGTGGCGACGAACGTCGAGATGTAGTGGGTTTCGCTGCTCAACTGGGGTCAAACACAAAGATAATGGCTGTTCGCGGAAAAGAGAAACAAGGGTTATGTGGACATTGTGGAAAACATGGGCACGATGCCAAGACGTGCTACCAAATCGTTGGGTATCCGGAGTGGTGGGGAGATAGGGCTCGAACAAGTGACAGGGGCCAAATTCGAGGAAGAGGAGCAGGACAATTTGGGCGCGGCAGAGGAGGCGGTGCAAGAGTGAATGTAACTCGTATGTTTTCTGAAACCGAGGCTCAAAGGCATGGTACTCATTCTGATTCAGATCCTCGCGCATTCACCGGACTCAGCGGAGATCAATGGGCAACTTTACTTGAGATGATTAATGCAAATAAAGGTGGCATGGAGCGACTCTCTGGTAAGAAAATATTTGATGAATGGGTCATAGACTCGGGGGCCTCGCATCACATGATGGGAAACATAGAACTATTGTCCGACTCGTATGAGATAACACCAATTCCGGTGGAGCTTCCAAATGGAAAAGATGCGATTGCCTTGAAAGAAGGAAAAATATTTCTAGGAAATCGTCATTATTTGCATCATGTTCTATTTGTTCCGTCCATGAATTGCACTCTTATTTCTGTATCAAAATTGACGAAAGAATTGAATTGCATTGTCACCTTTACTGATGAATTATGCGTGATACAGGACCGCACCTCGAGGATCCTGATTGGAGCGGGTGAGCAGTGCAACGGGGTCTATCTTTTTAGAGCAATCACATCGGCACGAGCCTGTAAAGCTAGTGGATTAGATGAGCAGGAATTGTGGCACCGACGACTCGGGCATCCGTCCAAGCAGATATTTTCCTTTCTTCCAGTAGTTAAAAGTAGTATTAGTAGTAGCAACAATCAAGATCATTGTGATATTTGTTTTCGAGCAAAACAAACCCGAGATGTTTTTCCTGCGAGTGATAATAAAGCCGTTGATAGTTTTTCTTTGATTCACGTTGATTTATGGGGTGCTTATAGGACGCCCGCAACTTGTGGGGCAGTATATTTTTTGACAATTGTCGATGATTTTTCGCGAGCTGTGTGGGTTTATCTTTTAATAGAAAAGAAAGAAGTTGAACAAACAATTAAAAATTTTTGTGCTATGGTTGAGCGTCAATTTAAGAAGCAAGTTTCAACTGTTTGAAGTGATAATAGAACCGAATTCTTGTGCTTGAAATCGTACTTTCAAACACATGGAATTATCCACCAAACGTCGTGTGTCGGGACACCCCAGCAAAATGGTCGTGTGGAACGCAAACATAGACATATTCTAAATGTTGCTCGAGCTTTGCGTTTTCAGGCAAATTTGCCTATTCGATTTTGGGGCGAGTGTATCATGACTGCAAGTTATCTAATAAACAGAACTCCCTCCTCGTTACTTGGCGGCAAAACTCCATATCAGTTGTTGTTTGGAAAACCACCAAAATACGAGCTCTTGCGAACATTTGGTTGTCTTTGCTATACCCATCGGGTTGATCGAGGCAAAGATAAATTTGGGGAAAGAAGTAGAAAATGCATTTTTTTGGGTTATCCTCACGGCAAGAAAGGATGGAGAGTGTATGACATAGAATCTGGAGAGTTTTTAATCTCTCGTGATGTGGTGTTTACAGAACATGTATTTCCCTTTGCATCGCCCGTCTCACTCGAATCCGATAACACGTTTCAGCAGTTCGACGACATCTTTGTTGACGACGACTTGAATGAGTTGGGTAGTAACGCGCACAACGTAAGGGGGAGTACCACGGCTGAAGTTCAAGATACAGTAGTGCACCATGGCGCCGGGGAAATAGGAGAAGTGGCGGTTGTAACGGCAATTGAGCCCACACTTGAGCGTTTGGGAAGAGGCTGTAGAGATCCCAAACCTTCAATTCTGTTGAAGGACTTTGTCACATATAACGCTCGATGCTCTTATGACCCCGTATGCACGACACCCGACTCTCCCAAAGGACCCTCAGGTACTACTCTTTATCCCATAGTTAATTATGTAACGTGTGATAAATTTTCTGCTAGGCATCGAGCTTTCGTGGCTAAGATTGATGCAGGCTTCGAACCCACTCGGTTCTCTGAAGCGAAAGACAAAAAATGGAGGGAAGCTATGAGAGCAGAAATACAAGCTTTGGAAAATAATGGGACTTGGACGTTGGAGACTCTACCTTACGGTAAGAAGGCTATAGGGTCGAAGTGGGTATATAAAATTAAGTACAAGTCTGATGGGAGCATTGAGAGGTACAAGGCCCGTTTGGTTATACTTGGGAACAACCAACGAGAAGGAATTGACTACAACGAAACATTTGCGCCGGTGGCGAAAATGGTAACTTTGAGGATTTTCTTGGCCGTAGCTGCAGCGAAAAATTGGGAACTCCACCAAATGGACGTACATAATGCATTTTTGCATGGTGATTTAAGTGAGGAGGTGTATATGAAATTACCTCCAGGGTTCGCTTCTGCTGATCAAACAAAGGTGTGCAAACTAAAGAAATCGCTCTATGGGTTGAGACAGGCTCCGCGGTGTTGGTTTACAAAATTGGCAACGGCTTTGAAAAAATACGGTTTTATTCAATCGTATTCGGATTACTCGCTTTTTACATATTATAACAATGCTATTCGCTTGAGTGTGCTCGTATACGTTGATGATCTTGTCATTGCTGGGAATAATTCTATGGCCGTGAATCATCTCAAAAAGTACCTTGGAAGTTGTTTCCATATGAAAGATCTGGGTGTACTTAAATATTTCCTCGGGATTGAAGTAAGCCGTAGCTCAGAGGGAATTTTTTTGTGTCAACGCAAGTATGCGCTGGACATTGTCGCTGAAACCGGGCTGTTAGGGGCCAAACCAGCTTCTATTCCGATCGAGCAAAATCATCGTCTCGCCTTATCGGAACAACCTCTTATGACTGCTCCAGAGAAATATAGGCGATTAATCGGTAGGCTGATTTATTTGACGATAACCAGGCCAGAGCTTAGTTATTGTGTGCATACTTTGGCCCAGTTCTTGCAGAATCCGAGAGAAGATCATTGGGAGGCTGCCTTGCGTGTCGTACGCTATTTGAAGGGGCGTCCTGGACAAGGTGTGTTGCTGCGTTCCGATAGCGATTTGCATTTGTATGGGTACTGTGATTCGGATTGGGGTAGTTGTCCATTGACGCGTCGCTCGTTGACGGGTTTCTTTGTGATGTTGGGTGGATCACCTGTCGCCTGGAAGACGAAGAAGCAACATACTGTCTCCCGATCATCGGCTGAGGCCGAGTATCGTTCAATGGCCACAACCTGTTGCGAATTGAAATGGTTGAAGGAAATTTTGAAGTTTCTTGGTATTTCGCATGCCAATCCAATGCACTTGTATTGTGATAGTCAAGCCGCGTTGCATATCGCTGCCAATCCGGTTTTCCACGAAAGAACGAAACATATTGAGATCGATTGTCATTTTGTTCGCAATGAGGTCCGGAATGGAAATATTGCTATGTCACATGTGCGCACGCATGAACAACTGGCCAATATTTTGACCAAGGGACTCGGTAAACCTCAATTTGATCAATTTCTTCGCAAGTCGGGCATTCACAATCTTCATGCGCCAACTTGAGGGGGAGTATTGAGATACGATTTAGATACGATATTGTGTAGATACGTAAGATTATATTATACGTATATTAGGTTGTTAATTTATATAGGAATATAATCTTCTAGCTATGATAGGAGTTGTAGGTGTTTAGGATTTCTTTCTTGCTCATGTATATATACGGGTTGTGACTCAATGAATAGAGCAGAACAGTTTTCTCTTCCAAACATCTTTGATTCTCCTGAGATGTATACATCAACTATGTAAATATTGTCCCGCAGCAATGAAAATGCCATAGCTTCAATGCAATGAGGTGTTCTTCTCCAATAAGTGTAACCATTAAACGGTTTGCAAGGCTTTAATAGGCACGAATTTTGCCGTAAAAAACCTAACTTGGTATTCAATAAATTGTGTAACAAGAAAATACAATCCTAACTAATTAAACCTTATCTAAAATAGGATTTAAATAATTCCCAATAATAAATATGAAAATAAATCATTTGTCAATCTTTAGTCTTTAATACTTGGCGATTTTTTCATTCTTAAAAATTTAGCGTCAACATATATGATTAAGTTTTTTTTGGGTATTTGGTGGCAATCTTCTTATATTTGATGAATAAAATGATTCTTAATAAAAAAAAAGGGGTTAAATACAGTTTGCACCCTCAAAGTATACCATCTGTAACACTTACCCCTTAAAGTATCATTTGTAACAGTTACCCTCCTCAAGCACAATTTAATTTGTATTTTAAATTTTAACACCTTAAAAAAATTATTTTATTGAAAGGAATAACTAAAAGAATAATTAAAGTATACAAATAAAAATATCTGTTGAAAAATACAATAGTACAAAATTTAAAAATATTATCTTGCGTTGGATACTTATTCAATAAATAACATTTAATTATTGTTGGGCCAATTAATCAAAAATGCTCTATCGATAAATTTTAAGAAATCAATACATAACTAATAGAAATCTTAAGTATTTAAATTTATGATACGATCTCTTGTGTATCATAAGAATTCTTTACGAATTCTTTACTAAACGTAAGAAAACTCTTGTTTATTATTTCTCTTCATTCCATTCTCTTCATTCCAAGACCCTAGCACAATACGACTATTTAAACAGAATAAAACCCTATAATCCTAATTAAACTAGGAAAGATAATTACCTATACTAATAAAATACTAAATATTTCTCCTAAACCTAACTCACGGCAATATATATATATTATAAATATACTAATCTAATTAATTAAGAATACAATATTAACTAAACTAATAATTAATTAAATAATATATCGTATCAAACCACCCCTCTTGAAATGAACCTTGTCCTCAAGGTTCGAGTCAATTTGATCCTTCGTTTCCACCTATGTTTGACTTCATCGACTTGCTTCCCGATTGACTCCGAAAAACACGATGAATGACCGAGCTTTTTAATACACTGTTCATGCTGATCCAACGAAATTCCAAAGGCTACTTTAGCGAAAATATTCAATCTTTTTCCCGATAAATAAACTTTTTCAATCGTCTTTTTGGATCTTATCTCATCCAAACTGACCATCGATTCTTCGTCTCCTTTTTTTTGAACACCATGGAAATCTCTTAATATCCACTGTATCTCTTCGTTCTCCTCCCTGGTTAATTTCTCGTCTTCGTCCCAAATTACTTCAATTGAATCTGATCCTTCTTCTTTCGGCGAACTCACAAAAACTTGAGGCTCTTCGAAAAAGTCATCGTCGTCCTCTTCCTCTCTCTTCGGCGATTGGCTCGGCAGCGGCAGTGCAGTGGTGGTGGCTCTTCGAAAAAGTCATCATTGTCATCTTCCTCTTCCTCCGGCAATAGGCTCGGCAGCGGCAGCGGCGGTGGCGTGGGAGGTGTTTGGCGGCGGTCCCTTCGGCTTTGATGATGGCGTTGACGTCGTCTTTGACTTTGTTCGAACAATTTCTGAAAACTTATCCGTAATGTCTCTACGGATTTTTCCAATCGCTCCAACCGTCTTGTTTCTGACATCATGATTTTCACAAAGTTTTGATGTGATCTCAACTTTGCTCCAGCTTAGCTTTGATATAATCACTGCTTTGCTAACGAAGCGTTGGTGTTATCGCAACTTCGCTCTGATACCATACGATCTCTTGTGTATCATAAGAATTCTTTACTAAACGTAAGAAAACTCTTGTTTATTATTTCTCTTATTCCAAACCCTAGCACAATACGACTATTTAAACAGAATAAAACCCTAGAATCCTAATCTAACTAGGAAAGATAATTACCTATACTAATAACATACTAAACATTTCTTCTAACCCTAACTCACGGCAATATATATATTATAAATATACTAACCTAATTAATTAATAATAAAATATTAACTAAACTAATAATAAACGATATATTAAATAATATATCATATCAATTTATTTTGGTTCATTAATTTTTTTAAATATATTTTCATTCATTATTACCCAATATATATTACTTTTTAATTTTTTTTCAATAATTAATTTTTAGTTCCTTTTCAATTTTCTATGAACCGTTAATTATTAGATTGTTATGTTTATTATTTTTTTAAATTTTAAAATATAAAATAATTGATGTGGAAAGGGGTAAGTGTTACAAATAATACTTTAAGGAGGTAAGTGTTACATGCATAAGCTATACTTCATGGGTGCAAAGTGTATTTAGCCCTAAAAAAAAACGAATTGGAGGGTGAAATTGTTAATCGATTAATAAAGTGTATATTGCCGACTCCAAAATCTCTTCTGCAACAAATAGTATCAACTCTACCAAAGATTAACAAACCTCTTAACATCCAATTTACCCTAACTTCATCCTAAAGCCATAATTTAACCAATATTATACATTGACCAAATATTGTATTTTTTGACTATTGAACCAAATATTTCCACCAATTTTTTTTTTTCTACCAAAAAAAAAAAAGTTATTGTCTCGAGCTCTTAATTTTGATACATAAATTCGCATCACATCATCAATTCAAATCATTGATAATACAATTAAATCACCTTATGCTCACCCCATCCAATTTAATACGCAAAACAATAGCAAAGCTATTTCAATTTTTTTTTTAGCCCAGAAATAACTACTGAAGTATTGTGTCTAATTCTCATTCTAGATCTGTATACAACTTTATTTTGATTTATAAGGACCAACCAAAGGACATGATGATTTTTGTGTTAGCATCAAATCGGCTCCGGTTAGATAAAAGATATACGCGTATAATTTAAGATAATGATCCGATATCGATTCTCACAAAATAATACAATAATTATATTTATTGTTTTCATTAATCAAGAACAAAATTGAGACTTATGGTCTACTATCTAACACCAACGGCCGACCATATATGTTAAATGAGCTCTAGTTCTGTATCGACTAAGAGCCAAAATTTTAAGTTTAGAGACCGAATGCATTAAAAATATTATGAGGGAAGGCCGTTTATGAAATTCCACAATTTTTTTTTTTATATTACTATATAAATTATAATTGTGTACGATATGAGAGATATGCGATTGCATAAACGGCCTCCCCTAAGATACGCGATTCTACACAATTTTTTTATGTTCGGAGCCAGCATATGGCCATATGCTGGCTCCGCCACTTAGTCAACACGAGTGCCCTCCAACGAATTGCTCCAGACGCCCCTTTACACTAAAAAAACAATTTCAAATCTTAATCCAAATTAAATTAATCTCACAATAAATAGGAGGAATAATTTCCAGTTTCTTTAATAGCGTGATCAATTTCTTGAAATGCGTAATATAAATTATGGGTCTATTAGATATAACCCCCTTAAACATTCAAATAATAGGGGTAGACCCAAATTTAAATTTGCCATTTTGATAAAAGCCCAAGCTTTTCGTAATTACATAATTACCCTCAATCAAATCCCACAAATTCCGTTACTTTACCTTTTGAAATAATATCAAATCCCTTCCTATTTTCCCGTTAAAACACTATCACCCCAAAACCCACTATCAAATAAACTGCAAAAACCTCCCAGAACCACTTCCCGGTACGGCCGATCGAAGGGGAAGAAATCTGCACTGCCGTGAAACGACGATTTTCGTGGACTCCGAGCAAGCCGCCGTAGGTACGTCTTCGCCGGTCGCTGCATCGCTATCGTCCCCCGATTTGTTCATATGTTTTGGCTAAATCGACTATCATGTTTGTATAATTGCAGATCTGTTATAATCGCATACCGAATTCGAGCACTAAATCATTGATATTGCAACAATTGATGGGCAGGACATCCACCAGAAGTGATATCGTCGTTGGCCGCCGTCGCCGTCGCCGTCACTGCTCCAATCTAGGGTTACTCAAATCTAGGATTACTCAAATCTAGGGTTTTGATAATTCTTCGGCCCATAGTTGATTAACGAGATGCATAGTCGAATTACATCTGTATTAATATACTATCCCATATCATTTAATAGACTATCCCACTGGTATAATTTTACTATGAATCTCGTTAATCGACTATGGGCCGAAAATTCATCAAAACCCTAGATTTGAGAAGTGACGGCGGCGGATTTGTGTTTGAAAATTAATAGACTATCTCATATCTTTTAATAGACTATCCCATGTATCTAATTCGACTATGGGTTTAGTTAATTGACTATTGGAAAAATAATAATATATATGGAAACTGAATAATATGTTTGTTTGAAATACTAATCAATTAGGGTAATTTTCCTTATTATATGAAAACGATTAGGGTAAATAATAATATATATGAAAAAATAATATATATGGAAACTGAATAATATGTTTGTTTGAAATACTAATCAATTAGGGTAATTTTCCTTATATCATGTAATAGACTATCTTATTGATCTAATTCGACTATGGATCTCGTTAATCGACTATGGATCCCGTATTATTCAACCACATAGTATATTAATAAATTAAATATAGTACATTAATCTGCTATGATAGTATATTACGGTTATAGTAGTGATATGAAATTGTGTTACAAACAATATACCACTGAAATGACAAGAACATTGAGAACAACACCAACGTAAAGTATTCCACATAACCAATAAAATAGTACATTAATAATCTCATAATTTCAATCTAGGGTTTTGATAAAATACATAAAACACATCATAACACAATCAAACCAATATGTCGAGTTAAAAAACTCTAGTACATTAATAATCTCATAATAGTATAATAAAATAATAATGGTAGTATCATACGGTATTCATAATAGTATACTACTGTATTACAACGGTTTAACACTTAACCGAAGTTACCGAGCCATTACATCGTAAACACCTCTTTATAGCAATCAACCCACCAAACCTCAACAAAATCCGTATGAAATTCGCCATCGAAAAAACCTAAAATCATGAAACAAAATTAAAAATGCAGAATACTAAAAAATGATTAAATAGACTGCAAATACATTTGAATGATAATACATTAATATCATCAAAAATAAACTTAAAATGCAAAATCCATACGCTAAATTAAAAAAGACTACGAACTATATTTTAATGTACTACCTAGCACACTTAAATCGGCTGTTATAAACAAATAAACCAACTATCGATCGGGATAAAAACATGAACTCGACCACAGCGGACAATTATTCCGATTATTGCATAAACCAACTACGAAGCTCATATAAAACAACACTGGTCCGATCTGCGTGAACCATCCTCTTCTAACTCTGTCAATCCTCTTCCAAACAAACATCATCGGCCAAAAAAAACGATATATATATATGACGGAATAATTTTGTTAAAAAACGTTCTACTTAATAGAATCAAGTATCAACACAACTCTTAAAAATTTCTAACCACCGTACACGACAATCATGGACATTGAGCAAAAAATAAAAACGAATAACGCATTCATACCCGCTTAACAACGTCCAACAACAAACGCTCAAAAATCGATCATATTTCCACGACGGTGCAGAAATCTTCAAATACGATAAAACCCGCTGGAACGATGCAGAGAATCTTCAAAAAATATTGTACACGATTTGATATAGCGGCCAATGATCTCACGTAAATTTATTCCGTGATTTTAGGCAACGTATCAACAAATCTCAAATCACGTATTAAAGGAAATAAATGCCGTTTAATAATAAAACAGGGGTATTAAAGGGAAATTATATAATATATTTTGCCAAGTTGGCAAAATTGGGTGTATCTCAAAAAGGGGAAAAAAAATTGGATCTACCTCATTAGAAAATATGAACAAGGGGGTTTTCCCTAATAAACCCATAAATTATATCACATCGAGATTGACATTATTGTAAAATAAACTTAAACTAGTAGGAAGAGTGCTGATCATTTATTACACTAGTATGAAAATGATAAATAAAAAAAATTCATAAAAATATTCACACATTCTTATATTTATTGTAAAAAAAAAAAAAAACGAACATGGGAAGGTCACGTTCTTGTTTGACGTGGGTAGTGGTAATATTTTATAGATTAAAAACAATGTATTTAATTAGGAAAATAAAAAGGAGAAAAGAAAAAAAAAAAAAAAAAAAAAAAAAAACAAAAACCTTCCATTCAACTTCTATTTGCACATACAATCACGTGGTTCATGTATAACCACTAATATATATTAAAATAAATGTACAGATTAGACTTTATGAGAGATACTGAATCTTGGCACATCAACAAATATTAAATTTAATATGATTGGAGATACTGTCCTAAAATATTGAATTATTGGTCACATTTTTTAATATTAATTAATTCCATCTATAATGCCTCATAAAATAGATTAAAAAAGATTGTATTAGATATCAATCAACTATACATACACGCAGAAAAAAGAGGGAATCACGCCATTCAGTTCAACTACTATTTAGACACACAATCACGTGTTAATTGTTTTTTAAGACACAATCACGTTATTCATGCATGGTTTAGTGTGCTGTCTTGTCTAAAGTCTAAACCAATATATTTCAAAAAATAAACATACCAACTTGCTAATAAATCCATGCAATTAATTAAATACAATCAATGCTACGGGATCCACAAATGATTGTAAGAGATTGTGATGCAAATGCAATATTGACCCAATATTAATTATTTTTTTAGATCGAATTTGTTATACATATATAGTTTGTCTGCAATGTGCATGGTGTACATATTTCATGAAGGTAGAATTTTTGCATCCTTGAACCACGGTAAATTATTTACATTGCATCTTGAATTGAATATTTAAAATTTAATAAGGATAATTTTCTTTTAATTATTTTTCTTATAAAATAATAAGTTAAATTATTATTTTCTTCCAGCCCCAACATAATTTCGGGCATATAAAATGCGAAAAGACAAAGTTCAGAACGAATTACTAGAAAAACAATATTTTAATTCTCAAAAAAAATTCTCACTGAATTATTTGGTTGATGGATTTCTTATTGTAATTAGAAAATATTTGGAAGAAATCTTTGGAGAAAAAAATGCAATTTTTCATAACTTGATACCTAAATAGCTGATGGATATGTTATGTTGTTGGGATATATTTTTAGTTTTGCACTTTGTAGTTTCAAAATGATTGATAAATGAAAAAAATGATTTGACATTGGCATTCTAAAAAATATTAAATTACCTTTATTAGATTTTAAAAATTCATTCGGAGTGCATCATGCGTGATTCAATATATTTCCAGGATGAATAGTGCTATAAAATAAATTTGAGGGTGAAAAATGCGAAAAATCTATATTTTAAGAGTGCAAAGTGGAATTAATCGCCAATTAATTACTAATTGGGGCGAAATCCCTCGCCCCCAGGGCCCCCATCTCTTGGCCTGACAAGTATTTGATGGAGGAATGTAAATCATCGTAACTTAAAGACCCATTAGGATAGCGGACCTGAACTTAGTGCCCACAAAGAACCAACCCTCATTGGTGTTGAAATTCCCACACATGATGCTATTTCGCCATGTACTAAGTTTTCTGTTATACTTGAATCACAAAACTTAACTCAGACAAATATGATTTTGATAAAAAAGAAAAAAAAAAAAAGCCAAACAAACAAACAAACATTTATTTTAGATAATTGCAATTGTGAAACTATCAGTACCACTATCATTCAAATACATAATAAGTTATTATGAAATAAAATCCAATGTCTTGTAATTTCAAATCGCGAAGTAACTTAGAAAAACTTGTAAATAAACTTTAAAATATAAGAGATAATATATTGTAACATGTAAATTAGAAGAAACAATACAAAGTCGTCATAAAAAAGGTATATAATTTACGCTTCGCGATAAAAAGTATCAAAACACAATCTATCTATATAATCTTATTAACAAAAGAAAGGTTCTTGGAGAAACCCTAGAAAACCCTAAGGTCAATTTTTCCCGCTCATTTGGAGGATATCTTATAATTAAATTTAATTAAATTTTCTAATCTTATTAAATTTCCTATAATCTAATAATTAAACACGTAATTAAAATATTAATTTCTACTAATCCTTTAACTAATCTCCTAAATATTGGCATAAGTCTAAATTAATTTTCTAATACTATTTTTTCATATTTTATTAAATTTCATATAATCTAATATTTAAACACGTAATTAAATATTAATTTCTACTAATGCCTTAACTAATCTCCTAACTATTGGCATAAATCTAAATTAATTTTCTAATACTATTTTTTCATATTTTATTAAATTTCATATAATCTACTAATTAAACACGTAATTAAATATTAATTTCTACTAATCCTTCAACTACTCTCCTAAACATTGGCATAAATCTATCAAATATTTCAATGACACGCACGTTTAATTATATATTAATTTTTACTAATGCTTCAACATTTTAAATCCACAACTTTTCAATGACACAGTTCCTCTATTTTTTTATCACACGTTTCCCAAAGAGTTATCGGGAACAATATTCTAATATATATATATATATATATATATATATATATATATATATATATATATATATATATATATATATATATATAGATATATCTTACAAGATTAGGTTTTCCCCACAAACTCTTTATAAGCACTCTTTATAAGCTTACCTATCTCTGCATCTCTCCCTGTATTTGCTACACCTCAGGTAAAGAAAGCCCTGTTCTTTTTTCCGTTCCCTTGCTTTGGTCCCTGTTCTTTAATCTGTTTTCACTTGCTTCGGTCTCAGTTCGTTTGCCCAATTTCACCCAAATCTTAAATATCCTGATTTTTGTTTCATTGAAGGATTGAAGGATAAAGGATTTTTATTCATTGAAGCAGTTATGGCTCCACGAATTTCAACTACACAGGTTTCATTGCTTCATGAAATTGATACAAGCAGTATTAATTGGAAGATAATTGTACGGGTAATTCATCTATGGTTAGTGCCGGATTCTTTTCTATTTATTTATTTTTATTTTTGTTTTATATTTCCAATATTTAGGAGCTAACTATTTTATTGATTTTGTAATAGGGTATGCGTATTCATGCTACCATAAAAAAGAATCTCATTATGAAATTAAAGGAATTGGTGAAAGAAGGGGAAACTTATATGTTTCAAAATTTCTTGGTGGGTGATTCAAATTTACCATTTCGAGTATCTACGTACAGATTTAAGCTCAATTTTGTCGGAATGACTGTAGTTACTAATATAGTAGCCGAAAATATTCCGACAACCAACTTCAAGTTTGTTTCTTTCGACACAATAAAGAAGAATGGTTACGCAAGTTTTTCATGTAACTTAGTTTGGTAAATGTTTGTTCTGTCTTACCGTTAATCACTCATATATTTGTGTCGTCTGTATCACAAGGGTTATGTAGAAATCCTCAGTAATCAAAATAATGTTGCAATTTGATTAAGTATATAACTCTGGTACATTTGATTTAATTTATTTATTTGTACAGATATAATTGGCCATGTGGTACAGAAGGGGCATATAAATGAGGTCACTACAAAAGGAGAGAAAAGCAAGCTTTTGGATGTTATTCTGCAAGATTTAGAGTAATTTAAATATTATATTTTTTTTTACAATTTTTATATGGATTTATTCTTATAATATTTTTAGTAATTTATTTTATATTACAGGAAAAATACAATTAAATGTACTTTATGGGAAGCATTTGCTCAACAAATTGATGCATATGTAACGAATGCTGACCAAAATGGATCTACTGTGGTCATACTTCAGTGTTTCAGGGCTAAAACTTATTGTGGTTCGTGTTGATATTTGCATACCCTAATATTGATGCATATTTAGGAATGTGTTAAAATATTGATGCATATTTTGTATATTATTTCACCTGAAATCATACTTAGGAACCACGAGTTTGTCAAATGTTCGACATGGATCACAACTACTGATCGATTCGAATTTGAAAGAAGTTTTAGACTACAGGTGTAGGTACTAACATTTGATCATTCAACTTTTAATATATATATAACCTTGAGTATAATCATTCGTTATACATTTTAATACCTGTAAATTAACAGGCTTGCGTTGAGCGAAGAAGTCTATGTCCCATCAATTAGTCAATTATCGTCCCAACTTTCTTTGACTCGATCGTACGATCCACTCCAGGCAGATAGAATGACCATAGATGAGTGCGTTGAGAGTACAAAGGTACGTTGATTTGTCGAACATATATCTGATATATTTTTACATGAACAAATATAATGCTTAAGAATCGATTGTTGTATATATATTGTAGGTTTGTGTTGGATCCGTGCTGGCGAAAATTATGGAAATCGAGTCGGCAGCTAATTGGTGGTATGCTTCATGTAAAAATTGTGTGAAGAAGGTCGAACCCGTCTAAAAGAAATATTGGTGCGAAGAGTGTGACGGGTTTGTTCCTGCTGTACCAAGGTAATTATACTTTGATTTGGTAATATTTTACGAAATAAGTTCATTTGAATTGTTGCACCATCGTTCCTCTTGGTATTCGAAATTTGTATATAAAATATATATTTTTGTACAGGTTCAGAGTTCAGGTGAGTGCCATTGATAGTACTGGATCGACTTCATTCGTAATGTTTGATCGTATTGTCATGCAATTAATTGGACAAAGTGCTTCAGAACTCCTAGGTGGTGCATAAAACAAGGTATTGTTGCTGTAATAAGTTATGTACAATTAACTCTTTCGTTTGCAATGACGATAAATAAAAGTCAAGGCCAATCTCTTCAACATGTGGGTATATATCTTCAGAAACAAGTGTTTTCGCATGGACAATTATATGTTGCTATCTCAAGAGTTACGAGTCGAAGAGGCTTGAAGATACTTATTTGTGACAACGACGGGAACACCTCCAATACTACTACGAACGTCGTTTATAAAGAAGTTTTCCAAAATCTGAGCTAAGTAAGTTATTTATATATTTGTTTAAATTAATATATGGATTTTTTTGTCTTCAAAGTTTTATAAATGAGCTTTGTAACATTTATTTTCAATTTATAAAAAGTTCTTTTTTCTTTCATTTTGTCCTACGGTGCAGGTGACATATGATCAAGATTTGAAAACAACTACTCTGTTGGTGGCCGGATTAATTCTTTGGTGGATAGAGTTTTATTAGATTTTCCAATAAAATATTCAATATATAGTTTTTATTAGATTTTTCAGTTAAATATTCAATATATTTTTATTTCTGTTTTTTTAATGATTGTTATGTTTGTTTGTTCAATCCCGTGCATCGCACGGGTCAAGTTACTAGTCTATATAATATATTAGTATTAGTTTTATTATTAGTATAATTAGTATTAGTATTAGTACGAGTATGAGTATTAGTATTAGTATCCGTACGAGTAAGGGTATTATTATTAGTATCAGTATTATTATTAGTATCAGTAGTAGTATTAATATTTGTATTAGTATCAGTATTAGTATTAGTATTAGTATTAGTATTAGTATTAGTATTGGTATTAGTATTAGTATTGATATTAATATTCGTATTAATATTAGTATTAGTACCAATATTAGTATTAGTATAACTATTAGTATTAACATTAGTATTATTATTAATATTATTATTAGTATTAGTATTAGTATTAGTATTAGTATTAGTATTAGTATTAGTATTAGTATTAGTAAAGTATTAGTATTAGTATTAGTATTAGTATTAGTATTAGTATTAGTATTAGTATTAGTATTAGTATTAGTATTAGTATTAGTATTAGTATTAGTATTAGTATTAGTATTAATATTAGTATTAGCATTAGTGTTAGTATTGGTATTAGTACTAGTATTCGTATTAGTTTGAGTATTAGTATTAGTAATAGAATTAGTATTAGTATTAGTATTAGTATTATTAATATTAGTATTTGTATTAATATGAGTATCTGTATTAATCGAATTAGTATCACTATTGGTAACAATATTGGTATCAGTATTGGTATCGGTATTGGTATCAACATTGGTATCATTACTAGTAGTGGCGTATACATCATCTCTCTTTTGCAATATTTATAAGTTTTATTGTTGTTTGAGTAATGTGCATCACTAATTGAACGCCATTAGTGATAAACTTACAGGTTATTTGAATATCTATTGTGTTACTTCTTTGCTACCGTGTTTGTTGTTACCTTAGTTATTTTGCAGAAGATGCACATGGTGTAGTAGATTGGAATCCAAGAAATAGAGTTATATGTTTTAAATGATTTCACTTAATCTAGATATCGTGTTTTGCGCGCTTCATGTTTTCTTATTTGTAATCTTTAACTTAATTTCATATGTTACAACTCTTAATTAAGAGACAAAGTTTATGTTTTTTATTTCCTTCCATTTTATTTTACTTGAATTGGTATTTTTATAAAGAGATAGTCGTTTACATAAGTTTAATTTTCTCATTTTTAAACTCACCTCCACGCAACGCATGGGTGAAATACTAGTTTATAGAGTAAAACTAAATACTTTTACCCTATTTTTTACATTTTGCATCCCATTTGGCACTACGGTCATTTTCGATGTATAAAAAATGCGAAAATCTAAATTTTGCAAACACATAACTATTAATTCTTATAGTTTGTAGATGCAGCATGAAGCCTCACCCACACCCACACCAGAGCTAGCAAGCAGGTTCTTGCTGCTATATGAAACAAAGTGGAGCTAGCAATATGAGTGGAGAAAGACAGATTCGTCTGGCGAAAACATTTAATTTTATGTTGTGTACAGTAAAGATTTGAAAAAATCTTCATTGCAATTAACTCTTTGCAAAATCTGTGAATGCTTGTATCTCATTCTTCACAAAGGGAAAAAAAGACATAATTAATAGTTGGTTAATATAAAGAAAAATTGTTTATTATATAAAAGCACTAATTAAAATCTCTGCTTGGTTTTTATGTTCACTTGGATATTTTTTCACATCAACCTCTTGAAATTTAGTGTCCCTTTGTAAACCTTTGCAAATCGTCTTGCACCATGCTCCTCCTCATTTAAGCTCACAATATTTGTTATTTCTTCAAAGCTAAACTCCTATAAATCAGAGTAAAGTTTAATCAATTTAGCACGAAAAAGAAAAAAAAAAGTTATTCAATATTATATTTACAAATTTCAATTTTATCAAATCAACAAAAGAAACAAAAAGGCCACATTCATCATCTCAAATATATAATAAAAAAAAAATTATATAATAACATTCTTGATTTGGTTTCATTCGTGTTTCGGAGTGTGGATGACGAGACTTGTCGGGCTCAGACGTCGAACCTTTATATTTGGATTTGGGTGCCATAAGCCTTCAGTCGGAGTAACATTAAAAAAAATCATGAAGACTGTAAAAATATTAGTCAAATTGTAAACTGTGGATAGTAAAAATTGTATTGCATTTCACATCTTGGATTATGAAACAACAACAAATAGCAAGTACGAGCAAGATAGAATCAATACATAAACAACATTATTACACATCCTAGATTATGAAACAACAACAAATACCAAGTAAAGTACAGCTAACCTTGTAGCAAGCAGCAACATTCAATTTATCGAAAATGCACCTTATCTATTTTTAAATTAAAGACTCTTGTGTGTAAAGATGATATTCATGTATACAATAGCTGACATTTCCAACGGCAAAAGAAAATCAAAACAAAATTTATCAAATGACACTAAGCTAATTAATTTGTGCTCAAGATGTTGAAGTTAACATAAATGGAGAAGGAACACAAAATTCCAAAATATAGAGATCCATTAATAACGTTCTCATATAAACTTTTAGGAAGTGCTTGGTTTATGTTTTATTGAAGTTTGTTGAAACAATAACCATATTCCAAATTGATACCCCAAAACCTTTAACTTTAGATTTATAAATTACATTGAGAATTTAAAAAAAAATCTATATATGTGTATATATATATATATATATATATATATATATATATATATATATATATATATATATATATATATATATATATATATATATATATATGTATACATTCATTACATGTAAAAACAACATAACTATTAATTTTTACAGTTTGTAGGTGTAGTTTGAAGCTTCACCCACACCCACACCGGAGCTAGCAAGCAGGTTCTTGCTGCTATATGAAACAAAGTGGAGCTAGCAATATGACTGGAGAAAGACAGATTCGGCTGGCGAAAACATTTAATTTTATGTTGTGTACAGTAAAGATTTGAAAAAATCTTCATTGCAATTAACTCTTTGCAAAATCTGTGAATGCTTGTATCTCATTCTTCACAAAAGGAAAAAAACATAATTAATAGTTGGTTAATATAAAGAAAAATTGTTTATTATATAAAAGCACTAATTAAAATTTCTGCTTGGGTTTTATGTTCACTTGGATATTTTTTCACAGCAACCTCTTTGAAACTTAGTGTCCCTTTGTAAACCTTTGCAAATCGTCTTGCACCATGCTGCTTCTCATTTAAGCTCACAATAGTTGTAATTTTTCTTCAAAGTTAAACTCCTATAAATCAAAGTAAAGTTTAATCAATTTAACACGAAAAAGGAAAAAAAAGTTATTCAATATTATATTTACAAATTTCAGTTTTATCAAATCAACAAAAGAAACAAAAATGCCACATTCATCATCTCAAATATAAAATATATATATATATACATATATATATATATATATATATATATATATATATATATATATATATATATATATATATATATATATATATATATATATATATATATATATATATATATATATATATATATATATATATATATATATATATATATATATATATATATATATATATATAATAACATTCTTGAGTTGGTTTCATTCGTGTTTCGGAGTGTGGATGACGAGACTTGTCAGGCTCAGACGTCGAACCTTTATATTTGGATTTGGGTGCCATAAGCCTTCAGTCGGAGTAACATTAAAAAAAATCATAAAGATTGTAAAAATATTAGTCAAACTATAAACTGTGGATTGTAAAATAGTTTTGCATTTCACATCTTGGATTACGAAACAACAACAAATACCAAGTAAAGTACAGTTAACGTTGTAGCAAGCAACAACATTCAATTTATCGAAAATGCACCTTATCTATTCTTAAATTAAAGACTCCTAAATACTACATGTGTGTGTAAAGATGATATTCATGTATACCATAGCTGACATTTCTAACGGCAAAAGAAAATCAAAACAAAATTTATCAAATGACACTAAACTAATTAATTTGTGCTCAAGATGTTGAAGTTAAGATAAATGGAGAAGGAACACAAAATTCCAAAATATAGAGATCCATTAATAACGTTCCCATATAAACTTTTAGGAAGTGCTTGGTTTATGTTTTATTGAAGTTTGTTAAAACAATAACCATATTCCAAATAGATACCCCAAAACCTTTAACTTTAGATTTATAAATTATATTGAGAATTCTCCATTTATGTTGACTTCAACATCTTGAGCACAAATTAATTAGCTTAGTGTCATTTGATAAATTTTGTTTTGATTTTCTTTTGCCGTTAGAAATGTCAGCTATTGTATACATGAATATCATCTTTACACACACATTTAGTATTTGGGAGTCTTTAATTTAAGAATAGATAAGGTGCATTTTCGATAAATTGAATGTTGTTGCTTGCTACAATTTTTACTATCAACAGTTTACAGTTTGACTAATATTTTTACAATCTTTATGATTTTTTTTTTAATGTTACTCCGACTTAAGGCTTATGGCACACAAATCCAAATATAAAGGTTCGACTTCTGAGTCCGACAAGTCTCGTCATCCACACTCCGAAACACGAATGAAACCAATGAAAGACTTTTATTTAATTTTATGCGGAAAACCTTAATCACAGAATCTTGAAATCAAATTCATCTTAAGAATATAATCACGTAATAGAGATTATCGACATACCGTTCGCCATGAATTCCGATAGAGATGATGAACGATAGCAATCTACAAGCCGAGCCTAGCCAGGCCTCCTTCGAATCTCCTTGTGAGAAATTTATTCGTAGCACACCTTCTTCTCTCTATCTCTCTTATATCACAACTCACAAAGTATTCTGTAAGTGATGGAATTCTCAATTGTGTCTGATAGTTGAGGAGAAGAGTTGTGGATTTCTTTTATAGACGAGAGAAGAGGGCCACGATTGATTTGTAACGGCAGAAGACAAATCCCACCCATCATGGTCTTTTATTGCCTTTAACGTTACAAATCAATTACCATAAAATCACCTTAATACCATAATTGAATTACCCACAATTAATAAATTTAAATTCAAAGGTTAATGGGTCATTAAAATAAAATAAAAACTAACATTCTCCCACTTGGCCCATTGAACCGTTTAAGAAAAACAAGTTTAAAAAATATTTGACTCGGTGGGTTCTTCATACAAAACATTTGACACGTGATCACGATTTTAAAAGAAAATTAAGGTGATTACCATAATAGGTAAATAGAGTACTTTAATACTAGAACTAGTTTGAGTTATTAATGTGAATCATAGCGGTTATATGATTCATTCATCATATTCCCTTCTATGTATCACGCCACTAATAACCCTTACTATTCTAATCCATAATAGCCCCTTTAATTTTTGTCTTGTTAGGACAAATCCTGTTAAATCCAAATATAATATGTGCACACATAATAGGAAACAGGAAAAACAGAAACATTTCATTAAATAAATTAAGTGTCAATTACATAATCATAACTCATTAAATCATGGATTGCTCAAAAGACTCATTCTAATAACATGTTCCTCATATGTCTTTATAGGCAATCCCTTGGTTAATGGATCAGCAACCATAAGAGTTGTACTTAAATTTTCTATTGACACTTGTTGTTTCTGGACTCTTTCTTTAACAACCAAGTACTTAAGATCCATGTGCTTGGATCCACTTGAATACTTTCCATTCTTAGAGAAGAAAACGGCTGCGGTGTTATCACAATATATCTTCAAAGACTTAGCAATTGAGTCAACAGCCTTAAGCCCTAAGATAAAATTTCGCAACCACAGTGCATGACTCGAGGCCTCAAAACATGCTACAAACTCAGCCTCCATTGTGGAAGAAGCAATAATACTTTGCTTTACGCTCTTCCAAGAGATTGCTCCACCAGCTAGTAGAAATACAAAGCCCGATGTGGACTTTCTACTATCTACACAACCAGCAAAATCGGAGTCTGAATAACCAATAACCTCTAGTTGGTCCGATCTCCTATAAGTAAGCATGTAATCCTTTGTTCCTTGAAGATACCTCATAACCTTCTTTGCTGCTTTCCAATGATCTATTCCCGGATTACTTTGATATCTACCAAGTACTCCCACTGCATAACTAATATCTGGTCTAGTACACGTCTGTGCATACATCAAACTTCCAACTGCTGATGCATATGGAATCAATTTCATTTTCTCCTTTTCCAAATCATTCTTTGGACATTGCTTTTCACTTAATTTATCACCTTTCGTGATAGGAGCATTAATGGCTGAACAAAACTGCATATTAAATCTTTCAAGAACTCGATTGATATATCCTTTCTAAGACAAGCCTAACAATCCTCGAGATTGATCTCTAAAGATCTCTATCCCAATGACATAATTTGCCTCACCCATATCAACCATCTTAAAATTCTTTGAAAGATAATTCTTAGTTTCGTGAAGCAAACCAAGATCACTACTTGCTAGTAAAATATCATCCACATACAAGACTAAAAAGATAAACTTGCTCCCACTGACCTTTAGATATATACACTGATCAACAGTGTTTTCCTTAAATCCAAAGGAAGTAATGGTATCATTGAATTTTATATACCATTGTCTAGAAGCTTGTTTAAGTCCATATATGGATTTCTTTAATTTACAAGCCAAGTGTTCATTTCCTTGTTTTGCAAATCCTTCAGGCTGGTCCATATAGATATCTTCATCTAAATCCCAATTCAGAAAAGCGGTTTTAACGTCCATTTGGTGCAACTCCAAATCATAATGAGCTACAAGAGCCATAACGATTCTAAGAGAGTCTTTCTTAGATACAGGAGAGAAAGTTTCTCTATAATCAATGCCTTCCTTTTGAGTGAAACCTTTGGCCACTAGTCTAGCTTTAAATCTTTCGATATTGCCTTTAGAGTCACGTTTGGTCTTAAAGACCCATCTACAACCGACTTTCTTACTGTTCTTAGGCAATTCAACAAGATCCCAGACACCGTTATAGTCCATTGATTTCAACTCTTCATTCATAGCATCAATCCATTTATTAGAATCTTTACTTTTCATGGCTTGTGAATATGAAACTGGATCATTTTGAATACCAATATCAAAATCATCGGATATGGCAGATTTCCTTTCCCTTTGAGATTTCCTCAAAGCTACCGGTTGTGGTGGTTCTACAGTATTGCCAATAATAACATCTTCATGAAGTGGTGAATGGAGTGACGAATCATTTGTTTCATCAACCTGCTGTATAGGTTGAAGAGTAACGTTATCTTGAGGGAAATAAGATGGTAAAATATCCACCCTAATTTCCTCAAGTTCTACCTTTCTTGATTCAAGACTCCCACTAACTTCACCATTCTCTAAGAATTTGGCGTTTCCAGTTTCAACTATCCTCGTAGTATGGTTAGGACAATAAAATCTGTACCCTTTTGACTTTAGTGGATAACCAATAAAATATCCAGAAATTGTTCTAGGGTCCAATTTCTTTTCATTTGGATTGTATTTTCTAGCCTCTGCTGGACAACCCCAAACATGTAAATGTCTTAAACTAGGTTTCCTACCAGTCCACAACTCGTAAGGAGTTGTTGGGACTGCCTTACTGGGAACCCGGTTTAAGATATACATAGCGGTTTTCAAGGCTTCATTCCAAAATGAAATGGGTACAGTTGAATTACTTAACATACTCCTAACCATATCCATGAGAGTACGATTACGACGTTCAGCAACTCCATTCTGCTGTGGTGTTCCAGGCATTGTGTATTGAGCACAAATACCACGCTTTTCTAAGAATTTAGCAAATGGGCCAGGATTTTGTCCCGACTCATCATATCTACCATAGTATTCCCCACCCCGATCTGATCGTATAACTTTAATTTTTCTATCTAATTGTCTTTCGACTTCCGTAACAAACACCTCAAGCATATCAACGGCTTGAGATTTTTCATGAATTAGATAGAGATAACCATAACGAGATAGATCATCAATAAAGGTGATAAAATACTTTTCTGCACTAAAACATGGAATAGGTAGCGAGCAGATATCTGTATGGATTAACTCAAGAAGCTCTTTACTTCTTGTGGCACCCCTTTTATTGTGTTTGGTTTGCTTACCCTTAATGCAATCAACACACATTTGAAAATCAGTAAAGTCTAGATTTTCCAAAATTCCAGTTTTTACCAATCTTTCGATTCTTTCCTTGGAGATATGCCCCAATCGTTTATGCCACAAGATAGAAGAATTTTCGTTATTTAGGCTTCGCTTTACGCCAACTTCCGAATGAGTGGTTAATAATGATTGTTCAAACTCATGATTCAAAGATATTTTATATAAACTATCACATAAAATACCGGAACCAATTATTATTGAATTAAACATAAAACTGAGTTTTCCACAACCAATTAAAGCTGAATAACCACAAACATCCAGTTTTGACAAAGAAACCAAATTCCTAGAAAACGAAGGTACATAAAAAGTGTTTTCAAGATCCATCTTGTGACCCGTCTCTAATATGAGGCGATAAGTGCCAACAAACGCCACTTTAGATTTGAGACGGTTCCCCATATAGATGTACTTTTCACTTTCCTCCGGTTTCCGAGTTGTAAGGAATCCCTGTAATGAATTTGTGATATGAGTTGTAGCACCAGAATCAAGCCACCAAGTATAAGAAGGAACTTCAATAAGATTTGATTCATAACATACAAAAGAAAGATGAATACCTTTCTTTTCGAACCAAGTCTTTCGTTTCTCACAATCCTTCTTTACGTGTCCCTTCTTGTTACAAAAGTAACAGGTGACAACAAAAGCCTTTCCATGACCCTGACTACTTTCACCAGGTTCATATCTTTTGTTTGGTGCGAATTTCTTTCCACTCTTCACAAATTTCCATTTCTTCTTCATACTTCCATGAGTTACAGCCAATGCAAAGTGATTTCCTTCTTGCTTTAATCTCACTTCCTCTTGAATACACATACTAGTCAGCTCATTCAAATTCCACTTATCTTTTTGAGTATTATAGTGGATTTTGAATGGGCCGAACTTTGATGGAAGTGAGTTAAGGATAAATTGCACAAGGAAGGACTCTTCCACTTTCATGCCAAGAGCTCCAAGTTTGGCAGCCTTATCAGTCATATTCACGATGTGTTCCTGAATTCCCTTATCACCACCATATTTCATGGTAGTCAATTCAGCCATGAGTGTCCCTGCTAACGACTTGTCCGCTGATTTAAAGCGTTCTTTAATAGCCGTTAACAGTTCCATAGCATTGTCAACCTCGGGAAGGGAAGTCTTAATGTTATTAGCAACAGTCATTCTAATAAGCATAAGACTAAGCCTATTGGATTTGGTCCAGGCTTCAATTAGGCTAACTTCTTCCTCACTGTTAGCATCCGTTATTTCCCCAGGTTTTTCAGTAAGCAATGCTAGGTCCAAATCCATAACACCCAAGGTGAATTGAATTTGTTCATACCATTCGGAGAAATTTGACCCACTGAGAGTCTTAATACCAGAAGCATGCGAGTACAATGAAGTAGGAATAGCAACTGAAATAAATATAGCAAATATATATAAGGTAAAGATAAAAGGATGCTCACATAAGACCTTGAGTCAAATAAGATGAACTATCGATATCACTACAAGTTCGCCTTTGGGTGAAATACAACATACCTATTGTTCACTCTATGTTGGTGTAAATGATCTTTTATAACACCTAAGTAGGGTCTAACATAATTTGTCTCACTCGTCAATTATTCATGTTACCTTTAGGTAAACAATTCTAATTGCTAAGTAATACAAATTATGATACCCTACCCAGTTCATAATTAATTAAAATCGACTATCCTTTGAGCTAGTCTCAATTTCTTAATTATGACTGCAATTTGAGAATATTATAATCTTTAATATCATGTAAATGATTAAACTTTCATATAGTTCTTATATTTATTAGATTTTACTAATCTAGGTCACTTTAGCAACTACAAGATTAGTAAATTTCATAAATATAAAACTAATAATATTCTCGTTATTGTAATTTGAGTGATACCTTTAATTGCAAATTAATCATAAATTGAACATTCAAAAACAAACAGAATGTAATAATACACTTGCATGATTACAGTTAACTTGATGATTATTTCTAATATATGAAACAATTAATTAAAAGAATAAAAATAATTTTTTTTTTTTTATGTCATGTTATATTGCATATGCGTGTACAGAAGATACAAACACATCATACATGCATTGACAAATTTATTTGATTAAATCCATGGAGAATCAAACAAATTGAATTCATTCATTGACAAATAATAAAATATTAAAGTGGAAGGTAAAACCCGCAAACCCCCGGTTTCAATAATTAACAATTCTAAATATTGTCACAGTGCAGCATGCAATATCACGTGTTGTGTGTTCAGTATTGTGGATGCCCACAGTACAAACCATTGATTTTCCCGAGATAGACATATGATAATTAATTAAATGAAAAATATACCCAATTCAGAGAAAAGTCTGTGACACATTTGTCAAAACATCAATTTGTGTGAAAGTTGTGATTTTGCAGGAGAGTACCACAAAGAATAATCTAATTCGTCAAAACAGATTACAAATATCGAAGGGTACAGATAACTACAAATTTATCGGTTATCAATACATGTATATCAATCAAGATCGTGTTATTAATTAATATATAATCAGACGTACAACAAAACAATTATTTTATCTCAAAATTTAAATCCACGAAATCATACGGCCGTAAGATGAACATTTTAAAAATTTTGAGTTCTAAGATGAATTGATTTCAAAACCCTGCTCTGATACCAATTGAAAGACTTTTATTTAATTTTATGCGGAAAACCTTAATCACAGAATCTTGAAATCAAATTCATCTTAAGAATATAATCACGTAATAGAGATTATCGACATACCGTTCGCCATGAATTCCGATAGAGATGATGAACGATAGCAATCTACAAGCCGAGCCTAGCCAGGCCTCCTTCGAATCTCCTTGTGAGAACTTTATTCGTAGCACACCTTCTTCTCTCTATCTCTCTTATATCACAACTCACAAAGTATTCTGTAAGTGATGGAATTCTCAATTGTGTCTGATAGTTGAGGAGAAGAGTTGTGGATTTCTTTTATAGACGAGAGAAGAGGGCCACGATTGATTTGTAACGGCAGAAGACAAATCCCACCCATCATGGTCTTTTATTGCCTTTAACGTTACAAATCAATTACCATAAAATCACCTTAATACCATAATTGAATTACCCACAATTAATAAATTTAAATTCAAAGGTTAATGGGTCATTAAAATAAAATAAAAACTAACAACCAAGTCAAGTATGTTATTATATAAATTTTGTTTTTTATATTTGAGATGATGAATGTGGCCTTTTTATTTCTTTTGTTGATTTGATAGAATTGAAATTTATAAATATAATATTGAATAATTTGTTTTTCCTTTTTCGTGTTAAATTGATTAAAATTTAACTTTGATTTATAGGAGTTGAGCTTTGAATAAATTACAAATATGGTGAACTTAAATGAGAAGGAGCATGATGCAAAACGATTTACAAAGGTTCACAAAGAGACACTAAATTTCAAAGAGGTTGTTGTGAAAAAATATCCAAGTGAACATAAAAACCAAGCACAGGTTTTAATTAGTGCTTTTATATAATAAACATTTTTTCTTTATATTAACGAACTATTAGGGCATGATAGCAAACCACGAGTACTCCAATAAGATACCATGTCATATGCAGGAAAATAATCGATCGTCGCTAAAAGAGCATATTTCATTTGAAAATTTTGTTGTTTGGATAAATCATAAGTTTTCACATCTTCACTCCATAAACCATTTAATTCATCAATTAGAGGAGGCAAAAATACATCCAATTATTTTTCGAGAGGTTTAGGACTCAAAATAACCATATTCAAGATAATATATGGTTGTATCATGCACATACCAGGAGAAAAATTGTAAACAAGAATCATAACAAGCCAAAATGAATAAGGAGCAAGATTGTTGCTAAAATGAGTGAACCCATCGATACATAATTCGAGAGGAATATTTCGTGGTTCTAATGAAAATAATGGATGAGTTGTCAAAATGTTTCCATACTTTACTATGTGAAGGGTGAGCCATCAGTCATTCTTCACATTGATTGTCGAGTGGCACGACATTTGATCAGTCATAGTCTTCGTCATATAAAGTCTCCGTAGTCTGGAAATGAGCAGTAAGTAGCACAAAATCTTACGAGGTTTATCTTTTTTGGTGGACATGTATTTATCGTGACCACAATATATGCATTTGGTCTTATGTATTTTTTTTCTTTATAGTATAAGATGCAATTGTTCACGCAAAGATCAATCTTCTTATAACCCAGGCCAAGTTGTGCATCCATCTTCCTCGCATTATACAAGTTACTTGGTAACTTATCATCACTAGGCATCATGCTTTTAACTGATGACATGATTCGATCATAACATGCATGTGATTTATGGCGGATATTGATAAATTATTACACCATTGATAATGTTATGATGGTTTTGGTGACATAATCAATTTTCGTCAAAACTTAGTAACAAAATGATTGCGGATTTGTATTGTCACAATGTCCATCACACAATCAGTCATATATGTCTCACAATCAAGAACAAATATTTTTTTCTTAAATTCCATCACAAATTTGTGACTAATTTCATCATTTATTTGTAATATGTTTGTGATAGAAATGAGTTTGCAACAAATTTGTGACTAATATTAATCAAGACGCTATTTCTATGCAAACATTACGACAGATTTGTGACCAAACTAATTTCCGTCACAACATTTGTGACTACTATATGACAAAACCAATTTCCATCAACAGATAAATGATGGAAACGTGTTGGACGTTTGACTATGACAAAATTTGTCGCAAACTTTTCGTCACAAAAAGCCTGTTTTTCGATAGTATACTTTGCATATGTTATATAATCTATATAAAAAATATGGAAAGTTAGCTACAAGTAATTATTTAGATTAAGTTTGAGGATGAGACAATTTGTACTGTAGTCAGTCAAATCATGTCTGAGAGTTGTAGGAAAAATGTATATTGTAAGAAGAATTTGAATGATAAAGTGATTTTAGTTTGTATTTTAGTGGAGACATTTTTTTACTGTAGCAGTCAAATCATGTTGGTAGAGAGAGAAACACTTGAATTTTTTTTTAAAAAGTTTTTAAAAACATTTTAGAACGATAATTTTTATTTTGAGGAAAAGTGAAAAAAATTGAAATGGTAACAAACATAGCCATATTTTTTTTTGGAATTGATCGAAATTAGTATTATTTACATTTACGATTTGTAGTAATATTTTTCGATAATTAACAATGAGATCTGTGACCTAAAATAAATATAAAAGGTCACTTTAAAAAACTTCTTTTATAGGATATTTTTCTTTTTTATTTCAAATCACTTATACATAAAAACTATTTCATATTAATTAATATTAAACCTTTAAATAATTCTCGAAAATGCTAAATGTCGTTTTAAAATTATTGATACCTTTCATATTTCAAAAAAAAAAAAACAATTATCTCCCTCCCCTCTCTACAATAGTTTTCTCTCTTAGTCTATTTGTCTGTATGCTTAATTAAATCAATCAATAAATTTATCATATTAAATTAATTATAGTAAGAAAATCAGAAACAAATTCATAAAAAAAAAATCACAAAAACAATGTAACCATTATTCAATAAAGGGCGAATGGTAAAAAGGCCCATCACATAGGACTTAAATGCATTTTGGTCCACAAAAAAAATTGTCTCTCAATTAAGCCCATTCTCATGTCTTTAGTCTAAAATACCTTCAATAATATAATTCTTATCAATTCCACCCATTATGCTCGAACTTCCTTAATATTACACATTGACCCCGGATTTTAACAAATATATCACATTAACCCCCAAAACTTTTTTTTTTCAGAAAATAATTTTTTTCTGAAATATTTTTTTCTGGCCAGATTCCGGCGTTGACTTTTTTAATTTTTTTGAATTTCTTTTTCGTAAAAGAAAAAAAATATTTTAATTAATATTACTGTTTTAGCTACTAAATTACTGTCTGAGACAGTAATATTACTGTTTGGGACAGTAATATTATGAATATTATTTTTCCGAACAGTAATATTATGAATATTATTTTTCCGAACAGTAATATTATTAATATTATTGTCTAAGACAGTTAAATTACTGTTGAAGACAGTAATTTAGCATCTAAGACAGTACTATTAATTAAAATATTTTTTTTAAGAAAAACAATGAAAAAAAAAGTCAATTAACAGTTACATTACTGTCTCCGACAGCTAAATAATTGCTGGAGACAGTAATTTAGCAAACGAATACAGTAATATTAATTAAAAATATTTTTTTAAGAATAAAAAAGTCAATTAACAGTTAAATCACTGTCTCCAACAGTTAAATAGCTGTTGGAGACAGTAATTTAGCAACGAATACTGTAATATTAATTAAAATATTGTTGAAGGAAAAAAAAGTCAATTAACAGCTAAATTACTGTCTCCGGCAGTTAAATAACTGCCGGAGACAGTAATTTAGCAGCCAAGTCAGTAATATTAATTAAAAAAAATTTAAGAAAAAACAAAATTATAAAAAAAAAAAAAAAAAAAGTCAACGCCGGAAAAAAAAAACATTTCAGAAAAAAACAAATATTTTCTGAAAATAAAATTTGGGGGGTTAATGTGATATATTTGTTTAAATCCGGGGTCAATGTGTAATATTAAGGAAGTTAGAGCATAATGGGTGAAATTGATAAGAATTAGGGTTAAAATTGGGGTCAAATTTGAAATTAGGGTTAAAATTGGTTAATTGATGAAATTGGGCTAAATTGAGGTGTAAATCATGAAATTGGAGTTGGATTGAGTTTCAATGAATTTGGGGTAATTTTGGGATATATAAAAAGATTTCCATTTTTGCAAATAAGTTTGAATAGAGTGGATTTATTTGAAAGACAAAAAAATTGAATGTCCCTTTTTTAATTAAGTGCCCTTGTTATGGGTCTATTTGCCATTACCCCTTCGATAAATTAAGGCCTAAACATAGGCGTGGGTAAGGGATCTAACCAGATTGGAAAAATTGTTAAATTTATTATCAGTGGTATTGCCCATAAATATTAAACTATTGGTCACATTTATAATATCACTTTGATCTATAGTACCTAATAAAATAAATTAAAAAAAAATGATTGTATTAGATATTCATAATATATATACACACTCACAAAGAGGAAGTGATTTCATTAGCGAAAGTCAACACCTACCACGAATCAAACAAAATTCATTTAAAATACAATTGACAGGATCCACACGTTTTATTAATAGTAAAAATATAAGTCTATCGGAATTTTGCCCCAAAAGTGGTCACATTATAATAGGATAAATTACAACAAACCCCTTAAGTTTGGTCAAATTATAAAAAAAAACTCCTCTTGTTTAGGTAATTACAACCACCTCCCTCAACTATAAATCTTTTTACACTTTCACCATTGCGGTGTCAAATTTAGTGGAATGTTCTAGATTATATGTAATATTCTCAACTTTGTACCCTTTTTATCCAATTCGAGCTCCATATTCTGGAGTAAGGGGATCATAAGATGTGTTTTTTGGCTTGTATGTATCAAATTGTGGTGCATCAGAAACTGCATTATGCCACAGAATGAGTACAAACTATAGAATATTCCACGTAATCTAGAAGATTATGTTGAATTTGACACCATAAGGATGGACGTGTAAGAAGATTCATTGTTAATGGAGATAGTTGTAATTATCCAAATATAAGGGGGTATTTTTGTAATTTGACCATACCATAAAAGGGGTTGTTGGAGTGTACCCTTTATATTAGTTACTTGCCACTATAATATCTCATAAAATATATTAAAAAAAGATTGCATTAGATATCATTAATTACACAATATATATAATATTCATTTACTACACATCCATGACACATTTGTCCCAGTGCCGAAACAGTATGGGCCCGGTCCTTACAAACCGGGCCAGGATATTAATGTCACTGCAATTAATTCCAACTCTACAAATTCATTTTGAAAATGAAATGTTTGTTTTGCATTTCATTTAGGTGTGAAAATCTTAATTATTGATACAACATATACAAATATATGTTCTCTTTAATTTCATTTTCTTTAATCAGGTTTTCATCTTTATTTTTAAATTTTAGTCCATAAAGAAGTTCAAACTTCAAAATTCTAAGCACGTGCAAAAAAATTAAGAGTAAATTACGGCCACACCCTGGAGTAATGTTAAATTACGAAAAAATCGTTATTGTTATTGGGTAATTACAACCACTCTCGTCAACTGTGAATCTTCTTACACGTCCACCCTTCCAGTGTCAAATTTTAATAGAGTCTTATAGATTATGTGGAATATTCTCTAGTTTGTACCTGTTTTACACTCATCGAGCTATACATTTTGAAACAAGGTGATCATATGATGTGTATCTTGGCTTACAAATATCATATTATGGTGCAATCAGAAACTATATTTTTTGTGCATAACGAGTACAGACAAGAGATCATTCCATGGAATCTAGAACATTATGCTGAATTTGACATCATAAAAATGAACATATAATAAGATTCATAGTTGAGAGGCTAATTGTAATTACTTAAATATAAATAATATTTTCTTTATTTGACTTTAGCTCAAAAGGTAACCCTAATTTACACAAAAACTAATAGACAACTGTCAAATTTCTCTTTTTTTTTTTTTTTTTAAACCTTCCAATATCATATTCTAGCCCCTCAATTATTGGCCAATAGAACTAAGACCACGTGACTCAGCATTCCTTTGATTCTATATATAATAACAAGACGTATATGTGAAACCTACATTTGTGATTGGTGTGTGTGTACTTGAAAAAAAAAAAAGAATGGGGTCCTCAAAAAACAAAGGAGAGACTACTGATCCTCTGTTAGAATCTAGCTATGGCGGCGGCGTGGAGGAGGTCAGCTCCGAGCTGGAAGACGTGCTCTGCGACACCACCTTAACACCGTGGCGCCGCTTCCAGAAAGCCATCGTGATCGAACTGAGATCTCTTTTCCGGCTAGCGGGCCCCGCCGTCTTAGTCTACTTGCTCAACAGCGTCGTTTCGATGTCCACTCAGATCTTCTGCGGCCATCTTGGCAACCTCGAACTCGCCGCCTCCGCCCTCGGCAATAACGGCGTCCAGCTTCTCGCCTATGGACTCATGGTTTGTACCTTCTTCTTTCTGTTTTATTTGTCGTTTTGAGCTGATGCACGCATTCCGGGAAAATCATAATAAAATGACTAAATTCGATTTTTTATGAGAACAGTAAGGGCAAATATGAGAAAAATACAATTAATGCTTAATTGGAATTCATTGGAAATCGTGACAATTGAAATTAGAAAAAAATCTGATAAATAAAATGGGAAGGAGGGAGTAGTACTCTGTGTAATTTAATTGAGATTAAGGGATTGATTAGTAATTACGAATTAATTGCAGCTCGGAATGGGGAGCGCGGTGGAAACACTGTGCGGGCAGGCGTACGGTGCGCAACAATACGAAATGCTCGGGATATACATGCAGAGATCAGTAATCCTGTTAATGTTGACCGGAATTCCGCTGACGTTTGTATACATATTCTCTAAGCCATTGTTGGTTCTTCTCGGCGAATCCGATCGCGTCGCCTCTGCAGCTGCGCTCTTCGTGTACGGTTTGATACCCCAAATATTTGCGTACGCCGCAAATTTCGCGATACAGAAATTCCTGCAGGCGCAGAGTATAGTGAACCCGAGTGCGTATATATCGGCCGGTGCGCTGGTCGTCCACATTTTGATGACGTGGGTTGCTCTGTATGTGTTCAACTGGGGGCTATTGGGTGCCGGTTTGGTTCTGAGTTTGTCGTGGTGGATTATCGTTATTGCTCAGTTTGTCTACATTTTGACTTCCGAGCGGTGCAAAAAGACGTGGAACGGGCTTAGTACGCGGGCTTTTTCGGGCCTTTGGGGTTTCTTTAAGCTCTCTGCTGCTTCTGCTGTTATGCTCTGTTTGGAGACTTGGTATTTTCAAATTCTGGTTTTGATTGCTGGTTTGCTGCCTGACCCTGAAATTGCTTTGGATGCTCTTGCTATTTGGTAAGTAATTACTTTTTGAATTTAATATATTTATTTTAATTTGTGTAAGTGACAACGTCTTTTTGTTGTTACTAATTTTTTTATTTAGTTGTTATAATCTGTGAGTGTATTGATTGACTATATGAATTCCAATATATGCAGTATGACAATCCTTACTTGGGTTTTCATGGTGTCAGTTGGATTCAATGCTGCAGTAAGGTTAGTAATTAATTATACATTTATAATAAAATATAAATTGCCTTTTTATTTATTTTATTTATTTATAAAAATAAATGTATTTGTTCATAGTGTAAGGGTGAGCAACGAGCTCGGAGCGAAGCACCCGAAATCGGCAGCATTCAGTGTGGTGGTGTCCACCGTAACATCTCTGATAATAGCAATTGTATTCGCAATCCTCACGCTCGTATTCCGTGATCAGTACAGTTACGCCTTCACCTCCGGCAAAGTTGTTTCCGATGCAGTTTCGGATCTCACCCCATACTTGGCCGTTGCCATTGTCCTCAACGGAATTCAACCGGTTTTATCCGGTAATTACTAAAATATTGTTAAACTAGTTTTAGCGTGTGACGTCATCAGCTTTTCGATTTATTCGATAAAATTGCGTAGGGGAATTTTTATTATTTATATAATGACGATAATTAATGAATGAATGAAGGTGTGGCTGTTGGATGTGGATGGCAAGCGTTTGTTGCGTATGTGAACGTCGGTTGTTACTATGTGGTCGGCCTTCCGGTCGGTGTACTTCTCGGCTTCAAATTCAACCTTGGCGCTAAGGTATGTAGCAACTTTTTTTTTTTATTTAATTACATTAATTTCTTTTTTTATTCATATATAAATTGTTATTGATAATTTTTTTTTGTTTTGTTTTTGTTGTAGGGAATATGGGCAGGTATGTTGATGGGAGGTACATTATTTCAGACATTAATATTGATATGGGTTACTGTCCGAACCAATTGGGAAACAGAGGTACATTTAATTTATTTCACTTTCTTAGTTATAGATAATTCAGTGTGACATAATTTTAAATGTAACTAATATAGTTAAATCTCTATAATTAAACTTCTATAAATTAATACAGTCGGGACTAGCAAAATCTACAGTGTAAATCGGCAGAAATTAAATATACAAAGTACCTTCTGAATACTTTTTGTGAAAAACGAAGTTTCTTATAGCATGAAATTTCTTGAAATTTTCAGGTGAAGAACGCAGGAAACAGGATAAATAAATGGAATGATGTAAAAGGGCAACTTGCGGTAGTTGAATGATACTGACTCAAAAGGGAAATTCGGTTACAAAAGGATTCGATATTGTGTTTTGGCGAAGTTGTGCTAGGAAAATAAATTAATATTCTTGTCGGTTTTGTATTAGTAACAAGGATCTTACTCATCGCTACTCTAGACACGGTCATTCAAATTTTGTTCTTGTACTTACTAGTCCTTTTTATCATCTATTTAGTATTTTTATGAGTGTATCGTATACTGATGAAACGGTTAATCGATCCACAGTAAACTTTTACTGAGTTAACCAAAATCTCAATACATGTCGAATACCGAACTCAAAGTTAGATTAATTATTTCGTAAATATATATGTCTGTCCAACTGCTTCTTCACTATCTTCTTCACCGTACAGTCGTCTACCACATTTAGTTCTCTTTCCGACCACTCAAATTTAATTTCACAGTTAATTACTTAATTATATTGATGGATTTTAAAATTTCAAAATTGTAACGTAGCCACGGAGTAATTTTTATTTTGTTTATGTTAATTTCTCTTTTTGCTAGGTACTTGCTTGGTTTGGTATGCGTTTGAGGTGACCAAAATTATGAGATTACGTATTTGGATTTTCATTGAAATTTTAAATTTTCTCCTGATATTTTAATATTTTAGGCTATTAGGGCATCTCCAAGGTTAGAAGCTAAAAATCGGAATGCTATATCTATGATAGCTGATGAACAGTGCTATAGCACCTCAGTTTTTACTATCCTGCTCCAACCATATCATCTATATTTTAGCATTTTATTATATTTTATTATTTTTTACTATTTGATTAAAATAGATATATATAATTAATATATTTGGTATCTTATATATAATATACAAAATAATAGGTATTCTTTCGATAAATCTTTATAATAAAATTTACATAAATTAATAATAATAATAATAATAATAATAATAATAATAATAATAATAATAATAATAATAATAATAATAATAATAATAATAATAATAATAATAATAATAATAATAATAATAATAATAATAATAATAATAATAATAATAATAATAATAATAATAATAATAATAATAATAATAATAATAATAATAATAATAATAATAATAATAATAATAATAATTATAATTATTATTATTATTATTATTATTATTATTATTATTATTATTATTATTATTATTATTATTATTATTATTAGATAAACAAACAAAAAACTGAATTAAATAAAATTTAAAAATGTAACTGCTAGAAACTTTAACTTGAAAAAAAAGACTGACTATACGTGAATAGTAAAAATGTGGGGTGGGGGCTCCATTATTTTAATATTATATTGGATACCATATGTGAATAGTTAACAGGTATATATACCTGTTGGGTCATTGAATTCAGCAGCCGGCTAAATTATAACTCACTCCGTTGGAGCAAGTTTTATAGGTTTTAGATGGTAAAATATTTATAATTTAGCTTTTGCCTCTCCAAAACCTACAAGGTTGGAGATGCTCTTACAATGTAAAATATGTATATTTGTCTGTTGAATCTTTTACCTCTGCGCATGTTGTACAAAATGATATCTAATTTATCATATAAACGTCTAGGTCAAATGAGTAATAAGAGACTTATTATTTTGTATTAAAAAAAGGTATTTTGAAAATGATATAGTGTCAGATGTGACCTTATGTGATTCATGCATTTATGACAACAAACTCGTGTTTCTTTTCATGATAGCCATTTTCCAAATCCATCTAAGTAAACTGAAATCGTAGAATATATTCATATTGACGTGTTTCTTTTCATGATAGCCATTTTCCAAATCCATCTAAGTAAACTGAAATCGTAGAATATATTTATATTGATGTATGGGGGGTCCTGCTAGTGTTTCAATGCATGGTGGAAACCATTACTTGCTATCCAATACTGATAATTATTCTCGCAAAGTGTTTGTATTTCTTTTAAAACAAAGATTTAATGTTTCTGATAAGTTCAAAACTTGGAAAACCTTGATTGAAAATCAAAATGGAAAAAATAATCAAAACACCTAATTGAAAGAGATAACGGAACTGGGCTTTTTAAAATTTATTTTGATACTTTGTGTTCATAATCTAGCATTGGGAGGCAAAAAAAATTTGGTTCAACAAAATAGTGTAGTCGAACGAATGAACAAATCCCTTCCCGAAAGATTAAGGGCTATGTTATCTAGTTCTGGACTGTCAAAATTATTTAAGGATGAAGCATGTTTGACTGCTACTTATTTGATTAATTGCTCTCCATATGTGCCATTAAATGGCGAGAAACCTGAATTTGTGCGATATGGTAAGAAGGTAGATTTGTCAAATTTGCATATTTTTGGTTGCTCTATATATGTTCACCATAAAAGTGATAAACTTGAACCCCGTTATGTGAAATGCGTTTTCTTAGGTTACCCTGATATTCGTCAATTTGCTCAACATGAGGTGGATAAAATTGCTTGTTAAATCTGATGATGTGTGTGATTCTGAATTATCTTAAAAATTGCATGATTAAACTGTTGAATCTAATTTGCCTAATGTGGATAATTTGTCTGATTATCAATTTTTTAGAGGTAGAACTAGAAGTGAGCATATTAGAAAACCACAATACTTTGATTATTATCATATTTGTCAAACAGATATTCAATGTGTTTGAACGTTTAGATGGTAATGAGCCTAAATCTTATAAAAATATTTTGAAATCTGATACATGTGTTGAATGGTTAAATGTTGTAAATGATGAAATGAACCCACTACATGTTAACCAAACTTGGATTCTTGTGCTTAAGTCTGTCAATTGCTCATTAGTTGATTGAAAATGGCTATTTAAGGTCTATAATGAAGTAGATTCTATTAGATATAAAGTTAGGCTTGTAGTTAAAGGATTTACTAGAAAAGAGGGTGTCCATTACACTGATGTTTTTGCCCGATGTTACCCTTGTCCAAATTATGCTTGCATTAGTTACTCATTAGAATTGGGAATTGAAACAAATGTATTTCAAAACTGCTTTATTGCATGGTAAATTAGAAGAAATGATTTATATGAAACAACCCGGTGGCTTTGTAGATCCTACTAATTAAAAATGAACATATGTGTTAGCTTAAAAAGTTTTATATGGGTTGAAACTAAAGAAGTTGGTAAAATTGTGATGTATTTTCATTCACTGTCTTGTTACAATATATAGAATTTACATGATATATGTTTCCTATAATTATGAACACATAAAAGGAAAATAAATCAATATAAATAAGAGAATATTACATTGAGACTAATCAGGGGGCTGAATAGTGTCACCCCACGTTTATGCTATTAATTCCTAAATTGATTCTCTATCATGCCCCCGCAAGTGCAAGGATCCGGGAAGGATTCTAAGCTTGGTTCGATGCACATGGAATTGTTTACGAGGAAGGGATTTCGTCAAGGAATCGGCTAGTTGATCTGAAGTATGGACATGAGAGATACGAAGAATCTTACGAGCGACTTGGTCACGAACAAAGTGAAAGTCAAGTGCAATATGTTTCATGCGGGAGTGAAACACAGGATTTGAACAAAGGTATGTAGCACCATTGTTATCACAGTAAGTGGTTGGAGATGCAGAGGTAACACCAAGTTCACCCAAAAGATTTGTGACCCAGTTGACTTCAGCAGTGGCAGAAGCAATAGCTCTATACTCGGCCTCAGTAGATGATCGGGAAATAGTGAATTGCTTCTTTGAGCTCCAGCTAATGGGATTCGAGCCAAGGAATACTACATACGCAGAAGTGGAATGGCGTGTATCGGCATCACCGGCCCAATCTGCATCGGCAAATGCATGAAGAGATGACGAAGACCGAGCAGATAGAAATAAGCCATAGTGAGGAGTTCCTTTTAGGTAGCGAAGAATGCGCTTGACAGCATTCCAATGGGTGGCAGACGCACGATGCATGAATTTTGAGCTAATTTGTTCACCGCAAAGTTGATATCAGGTCGAGTAAGTGAAAGATATTGAAGAGACCCAAGAACTTGCCGATACTCGGTAGAATCGTGGTGTGGAGATCCATCATCTAATTTGAGAGTTTCAGAGGAAGACATAGGCGTGTTGATTTCCTTGGATTCATGCATATTTGTTTTACGGAGAAGATCAAGAATATACCTGCGTTGAGATAAGAAAAGACCAGTAGACGAACGAATAGTTTCAACTCTGAGAAAATAACTAAGTTTACCAAGATCCTTGAAGGAGAATCGAGTAGCCAATTGTGAGGTAAAATTTTGAATGGTCCTTGGGTTGTTTCCTGTAAGAACAATATCATCCACATATACTAAAAGATACATGACATTAGAGGTGGTGCGCTGAATGAAAAGAGATGCATCACTTTTGGAGTTAACAAATCCAGCACCAAGAAGAAAAATGTGCAGCTCAGTATACCAAGCTCGTGGTGCTTGACGAAGACCATAGATGGCTTTATGTAATTTGGAGACATGGGTTGGATTTTGATGGTCGACAAAACCTTGAGGCTGCTGCATAAAAACATGGTCAGAAAGAGAACCCTGTAAAAATGCATTATTTACATCTAGTTGATTCAAAATCCATCCACGAGATACCGCTATACTGAGAACAAGGCGAATAGTGGCGGGTTTTACAACCGGGCTGAATGTTTCATGAAAATCGATGCCTGGGCGTTGGTGAAATCCTTTAGCAACAAGTCGGGCCTTATAACGAGCAATGGAACCTTCGGGATTTTTTTTAATGCGATAAACCCATTTACAACCAATAATATTTTGTGTCGGTTCGGAAGGATCAAGTGACCATGTGCCCTTTTTTTTAAGGGCTAGGATTTCTTCATTCATGGCATCACGCCATTGAGAAATTTTATTGGCTTGGGTGAATGAAGAAGGTTCGATTGGAATATTAGGTTGTATAGCATTGGTAGTAGTGAACGGCAATGGTCTCTTGGGTTTGTGGATATTGTTTTGGGCGCGAGTAACCATCCGAGAGGGAATAGGCAATTTATGAGGGGGTGGTGAGAGATTGTGAGTTGGAGTAGGAGGATCAATTTCTTTATGTGGAGAGTCACAAGAATCATCCAAGGAAGATGCTGAAGTAGGAGTACCTTCTTGAGGAGTAGGCATATCTTTTTGAGAAGTGGAGGATTCATTACGAGACGAGTTAGTATCCAAGGGGAGAGGTGATGAATATGATTTTGTGGGTAAATTGTGAGAGCTAGTAGTGGGGACCACAAGAGAAGATGATGTGGTAGGAATTATTGTGGGCGATAAATTGGAGATGGAAGAAGTTGAAATATCCGGGATTTGAAAATAAGTATTTGGTAAATGTTTTTCTGTAAAAAGAGAGAGCAACTTTGAGAAGGACTGGTCTGTAACATCCAACTTGGATGACTTCATATTTTTATAAGGAAATATGTGTCCAAAAAAAACTACATGTCTCGAAATAAAAAAATTATTAGTCTTAAAATCTAAACAGGTGAATGCGTGATGAGAGAGAGAAAATCCAAGATATACACAAGGTCGGGATCGTGCCTCAAGTTTATGATTGGTATAGGGCCGAAGCCACGGGTAACAAAGAGATCCAAAGACACGAAGAGATGTGTACTTTGGATGATATCCAAATAACTTACAGTAGGGAGTCTCGTTTGGGAGAACGGTTGTGGGCATACGATTTATCAAATACGTAGCAGTCTGAAAGGCATAGGACCAAAAGCGAAGCGGAAGAGAAGCTTGGTGGAGTAAAGTAAGGCCGGTCTCGACAATGTGACGATGTTTTCGTTCAGCGGAGCCAACATGTTCTGGGGTATAGGGGGGTGAGGTGAGATGTTGAATACCAAATTTTGCCAAAATACGAGAAAGAGATTGATATTCACCTCCACCATCTGTATAAATAGTTTGAATATGAGTTTGGAAAAAGTTTTCTATAAGCTTCTTAAAAAATTTCAAAAACATTAGAAACATCTGATTTGAATTTTAGTGGGTAAAACCAAGTATATTTAGTAAAATAATCAACAAAAAATATGTAATATCGAAAATTTCCAACAGAAGTAATAGGCGCGGGCCCCCAAACATCAGAATAGATAACTTGAAAGGGTTTGTCACAAGTAATTGAAGAGGTTTTAAAAGTTAACTTGTGACTTTATTGCATAAGCAAGAATTACAAGGATTATTAGAGTCGGAAACATGAATTTTATTGCGAATCATGATTTTCTTCTGAATGGGTAGAGATGGAAGTCCAAGACATTGGTGCCATAATTGAGATGTGAGGGAAGCAAATGCCGAGGGAGAGAAATGGTCAAGAGGAGAGGGTCGCAGGCCACTCATACATGTTGTTTCTACCCCGGCCTCGGGCCAAGGATGCTCTCGTGCTCAAATCCTTCACAAGAAAATCATTGGGAAAAAATTATATGGAAGCATGATTTTGTTTACAAAACTGAGAAACCGAGATAAGATTTTTCCGAATCATTGGTGCACATAAAATATTATCTAATGTAAATGAGGTAAGAGGAGAGTTAAGGGTCGAAGAACCGATATGAGAGATATATTGAGATACCATTACCATTGCCAACTATAACATCCTCATTGCCTACATAGTTGGAGTGCATGGAAAGATTTTGAAGATCGGATGTAATATGATGTGTAGCCCCGGAATCCAACACCCAATTTTTGTTGGTATTGTTCGGGTCTCCATCAACAGTATATGCCTCACGTCGAGAGTTTGTCGAGGAGGGCCGACCGCGAGAGCGACATGCTCTTGCACCGTGGCCTGGCTTATCACACAGTTGACACACAATGCGAGTTTTCCCTCGTTGTGTCTGATGATAACTTGTGTTCCAAGAAGGTGAGAAGGATTGGGAACTTGCACTAAAACGTGTACCAGGAGAGTTGATACGCTTAAAACCTACGTATGAAAAACCGCAAGTGTACAGTATCGCGTTTTGTAGAATAGTGAATTCCAGATATCGATCCACAGGGAATTAAGTTCCTAAATTTACCAAGTACCGTAATTATACTATCCTAAACTTTATCTAGACGATCAAGAATGGAAGGGGGAAATAAAACTAAAAAGAAACAATAATAAAAACAACGGTCCGCCAGTAAAAGCGAGGAATTCTGACGTGTGATGGCTTCTAGGGTAAAATCCACCAGTATACTATCGATAAAGATCTACAAATCCGAATCTATTGTCAATTCTATGTTCGCTAACCCATACACTAAAATACCCTAACCCCCGTCTCCAGTGTAGTTAGAGTCTACCCACAGGTCCGACGTCTCCGTTCAGAACCTGATATTAAGAGAGCATTTAGGTTAAGTCCTTAAGGGCTACCCGAGGTGCATCACGTCTCCGTTTCCACAACCCGAGCTATGTTTTCCTAAAATCAAACGAGAAATTCTCTCTCGAGTTCATCCCCATTTAGAATCAATTCAACTGTTGGCCAAATAATCGAAAGCATTTAATACAAGAAAACATAAACAGAATCAAAGAACGACAAATAGATCACAGATTTGGAAATGAAAATCAATATATACAAGGTTTCATTTCCCTAAAAGAAAATGCTCAGTTCATTACAAACATAGCATTCAAATGAAGAACACGAGAAATCATAAACTAAACGTAAAGAAAAGCTTATGAAAAACCCGAGTCGAAACCCTCGTCGAAGCTTCCCGCGAAGAACTGGCGAAAACCAAAGAGAAAACCGAAGAAGAAGTCGAGAGATAATCGAGAATTATAAAAATGAAGAAGAGACCTTCTATTTATAGTAGGAAATCAAAGAAAAATATCTTGTCTCGAATTTTGTGCCCAAATCGCGATCTGGTCTTCTTGGATTGCGATCTGGCAGCCTTGGAAACTGCGCACCGCCTTTCCAGATCGCGATACGGGAATGGTGGATCGCGATCTGGTTCTTGATAAAAAAATGAGCTCAATCGGAGGTCGTATGCAAAAGTTATGCTTGAAATACAAAACAGTGCCACACCCGCGATAATGCACTTTTGCACGTGTTTGGTTTGATTTTCGGCTTCGCTTCCAAAATCGTTTCGAATCGGCAAAAATAGCTTCTCTTTACCTAAAATATAAATAAAACAAAAACAACATAATATATACAAATAAAGCCGAAAAATCGGACGAACGAAGACCAAAACTCGAAGAATTGATAAGCAAAAATCGTGCAAAACGAACACTTATCACACCCTCAAACTTAGATCTTTACTCGTCCCGAGTAAATCAAAACGAACCTACAACCAAAAGGAAACAAAACAACAAACTATATATAGGCCACTGACGTAGGGAATCACGATTGCATTTAGCGTATGTAACAAGCCGTTGAACCCCTGGGTACCCCCAAAGGACGAGTTGTGTCTCGTGAGGGTTTTCAGACAACACACCCACAAAGTTGCCGGATTGATCAAAGCATTGCAATTAATTCGAAAGATGAAACGAGCTAGATAACCTAAAATCTTAGAATGGCATACGGCTTAAGGTATTCGACTTTCTTACCGACACAATTAGTTGTTTCTACACCAAAATGAAAGATAGACTCAAGAATCCGTAATTAAACAATAAACACAATTATCGAGGGTTTTGAGTAGAAATGTGGGTGAAAAGTGAGTTTTGATTCTGAAATTCAAAAACTCGAGTTGGGCATAAGTAGGTCTATTTATTCAATAAGAAAAAATGACAACAACAATATTTTTTCGGTGATTTTCATCACAACTTTTTCTTTTTTCTTTTTTTTTTTGAAACGAGCATAATCGTGACTCGTGCAAGGCTCGACACCACTGTGTTATCTCCCTGACCCATGTATCGAACTTTAGTCCAAGAAACCCCCAAGCTCGACAGCTCGAGAGACTTAGGCGACGAGGTGCACCCAACGGGTTAAGCTCGAGTCAGAAAGGCGGGGAAATCAGAGCGTGAATCACAACAATACCACAAATTATTATTTTTCTCTTTTTTTTTTCATAAAATAAAAATGTAAAGACCATTGATAGAACTTTTAGCCAACAACTGGAAATCGTGAACACATAATTCAATTCTAACTCGCCCCCCAAACCTCAGAGTATTATACCCCTCAGAAAAGTGCGCTCAAGCTTAATCGGAAAGGATTCGAAAGGCTATCCACACAAGTTGCAAAAACGCAGTCGGAAGGTACATCTATAATTAGCCGGTTATCCATAATTTCAATTTTAAAATCAACTAGCCCATCTACTAATTCATTAATTGCTTTGCTTCAATAGAATCCGGAAATGCAACTTACACTCGATCCTAAATGAAATGCATGTGACAAACATAACACAATTACGGAAATTGAAGTACATAAATGAAACTAAATTATATGATATGCATGCAAAAGACCAAAAAGAAAAATAAGCTAAACTCACCCCCAAACTTAAATCATGCATTGCCCTCAATGCGAAAAATAAAAGATATGAGAAAGAAATATGCCCTGAACAGTCGTGTCGCAGATTGATCAGTGTTCTACGGTTACGAAAGTGTTCTTTGGTTGCACGTGGTGCCGTGGATTTTGGCACCGAGGGCGACTTGCCGGAGTTGTTTAGATTCCCGACTTCTTACTCTTCTTTACTTGGGGACGAGATATCGGCAAAAATCAAGAAAGCAGATGAAATTTAGCTTTAAAATTAAAAAAAAAAATGCAAAAACGACAAAAATAAAGAAAATAAATTTCGAGAAATAAATAATGGGTTGCCTCCCATTCAGCGCATGTTTTACTGTCGACGGCTCGACACAATTTGGAAGGATTATGTCCAATCCAAAGCCTTGTAGATTGCGCGTCCATCCATCAGTCTTGATACATACTTTGCAACCATATCATGGACTAGATTGCAATCTTGTAATGACCATCCCAACCCATGGCGCTTTTCGTTTGCTTTGGAAATCAGTCGGTAGGAGACTAGGATGGGTTGCTTGCCTACCAATCTCTCAAACTCGTATACAAGATATTCGAGCTTTGGAGTAAGCTCTACCTCAAATTTGAAACTTGTCTGCTCGCTCACACTCAAATCCGGAGTAGCAATGTGGATAGGATTTTGTTCGTCAAGTTCCTCTACCATCATCTTCATCCCACTCTTATCACACACAAAAGTATCTACAGAACTGGGATGAATAATTCCCTCAAGGTATTCAACCTCATCGTTCATACGAAAATCTGTAAATACCTCGTATTCTTCATATAGGATGGTCGGATGTGGTTTGTGAATGTGACATCTCTGAAAATTTTCAAAATTATTCACCAGAAACTGGAGTTAGTCTTGTAAATAGCATAAATGCTCATTTGTTTGTGCAATTCCATATTCTGGGTTCAACCTTCGATGTCTTTCAATATCCTCCAACTCTTGTTGAATGTAATCTGCTCCGGATTGAATCTCGTAAAGAGATATATCAAAAATCGAGGCCATCAATGTATACAAATCTGCTAAAACAAATAAAAAAAAATCAAAACAAAAATAATGAAAGAAAAAAAAATGCCTAAAGTAAAGCAAGGATAGTTGGTAACGATATTAGTAAATTCAAGATTAACTAATTCCCCGGCAACGGCGCCAAAAACTTGATACGCTTAAAACCTACGTATGAAAAACCGCAAGTGTACAGTATGGCGTTTTGTAGAATAGTGAATTCCAGATATCGATCCACAGGGAATTAAGTTCCTAAATTTACCAAGTACCGTAATTATACTATCCTAAACTTTATCTAGACGATCAAGAATGGAAGGGGGAAATAAAACTAAAAAGAAACAATAATAAAAACAACGGTCCGCCAGTAAAAGCGAGGAATTCCGACGTGTGATGGCTTCTAGGGTAAAATCCACCAGTGTACTATCGATAAAGATCTACAAATCCGAATCTATTGTCAATTCTATGTTCGCTAACCCAGACACTAAAATACCCTAACCCCCGTCTCCAGTGTAGTTAGATTCTACCCACAGGTCCGACATCTCCGTTCATAACCTGATATTAAGAGAGCATTTAGGTTAAGTCCTTAAGGGCTACCCGAGGTGCATCACGTCTCCGTTTCCACAACCCGAGCTATGTTTTCCTAAAATCAAACGAGAAATTCTCTCTCGAGTTCATCCCCATTTAGAATCAATTCAACTGTTGGCCAAACAATCGAAAGCATTTAATACAAGAAAACATAAACAGAATCAAAGAACGACAAATAGATTACAGATCTAGAAATCAAAATCAATATATGCAAGGTTTCATTTCCCTAAAAGAAAATGCTCAGTTCATTACAAACATAGCATTCAAATGAAGAACACGAGAAATCATAAACTAAACGTAGAGAAAAGCTTATGAAAAACCCTCGTCGAAACCCTCGTCGAAGCTTCCCGCGAAGAACTGGCGAAAACTGAAGAGAAAACCGAAGAAGAAGTCGAGAGATAATCGAGAATTATAAAAATGAAGAAGAGACCTTCTATTTATAGTAGGAAATCAAAGAAAAATATATTGTCTCGAATTCTCTGCCCAGATCGCGATCTGGGCTTCTTGGATTGCGATCTGGCAGCCTTGGAAACTGCGCACCGCCTTTCCAGATCGCGATACGGGAATGGTGGATCGCGATCTGGTTCTTGATAAAAAAATGTACTGTGAGACCCCCCACATCGCGATCCAGGAAGGCATGATCGCGATCTGGATCCTAATCAAGAAAACCTTCTGTAAGACCCCCCAGATCGCGATCTAGGAAGGCTGGATCGCGATCTGGGCTTCTGCGCCAACTTAAAACACTGTTTTGACCCTTTTTTAGCCTGAATTTGACAAATTTTCATTTCACAAAAGTTGTAGATCTTGAAGTGAGATTTCTAAGGCCACTTGAGTCAGCTCAATCGGAGGTCGTATGCAAAAGTTATGCTTGAAATACAAAACAGTGCCACACCCGCGATAATGCACTTTTGCACGTGTTTGGTTTGATTTTCGGCTTCGCTTCCAAAATCGTTTCGAATCGGCAAAAATAGCTTCTCTTTACCTAAAGTATAAATAAAACAAAAACAACATAATATATACAAATAAAGCCGAAAACTCGGACGAACGAAGACCAAAACTCGAAGAATTGATAAGCAAAAATCGTGCAAAACGAACACTTATCAAGAGTTTCGGCGGTAGATTGGTTGTTGCCGAGAGTGATTGGAAAAGGAGTTAGGTCGTGTGGAGTAACCATGATCCATATTGTTGTAGACATTAGGTCCTCCTTGGTTGCCCTTGCCTTTATAAGTGTTTTGTTTTTGAACAAGTTGGGCAGTAATTTGTGTGTCATCGTCTTTGGACTCTCCATGATTGAGAATCATTTCTTTATCAAGATGTTTATCGTAAAGATCCTCAAATGATATTGGAGAATCACGAACTCGAACTGCCATTGTTAGTTCTTTAAACTCGTCAATAAGGCCATTTAGAGTGTAGGCCATTATTTCTGCATCACTCAAGGGATGACCAATAAGACCAAGATCATCAACGAGACCTTTTATCTTGTTCATGTAAGTAGCGACAGATTTTTCTTCTTTCTTTGTGCTCATCAAAGTGGACAGAAGAGTGAGCTTACGAGTATTAAAACGATTGGCATAACTTGTCTCCAATTTTCTCCATGTTGCAGCGGAAGTAGAGCAAGTATTAATCGTTGGACCAATTATGCTATGAACAGTCGATTGAATTGCTAATAGCACAAGTCGATCTTGTCGAAGCCAAAAGGATTGTTCCTGATCATTTGTTGATGGACATGGTGAGAACCATCAACATAACCCAACAGACCATAACCGAATAGAAGATTTGTCATTTGAGATTTCCAGGATCCGTAATTTCCTCCATCTTTTGCTAGTTTGAATGGAATTTGAGATGAGGCATTTAAAGAGATTAGATTAGTATTCAAAGGGGAGAGAGTATTTTGAAATATTGGGGTGGATGTGGGGGTGGTATCTGTAGGTGGTGATGTAGAGTCTGTGGAGTTTTTGTACCTTATGTCCTTTATGGTTTGTGTACTATGCTCGATATTGCATATGTAATTAGTTGTTTAAAATATACTGTATTTTAGTTTATTATATTTAAACAAATGTTACATATTACTTGTTCAATGCTCCCGTTATTCCACAATAACTGTCTCTTTTTAAAAATATTTTTGTTCCATATTATCTGTCACTTTAGATTTCCAATACTACATTAAATACATTTTTACTATTTTAACCTTATTAATGCATCTCTAAACATTAATTATCTCTTATAAATCATTAAATGATAAAGGTTGTTTAAATTATTTTTGTATGATTTTCCTAAAATCAAACTACATTTATTGAATTTCTTAATCTTTGTGAAAAGTGAAAAGCGACACTTATTTAGGACTTACAGTTAAACCTCTATAAATTAATACAATTGGGACCATCAAAATTTCATTAATTTAGCGAAATATTAACTTATCGATAAATTAATAATTATTAATTTATACATTAATTAATAACTTATTAATTTATGAAATTATTATTATTATTATTTTCAATAAATGTATCTTTTAATTTTTTACATGTATATTATTCATTGTATCATTAGTTCAATGCACTATAGAGCCCGTTTCACAAACGGAAGCTCTTAAAGCAACAATGGTGTAGAATGATTTTATGTTGAGTTATGAGAAAACTATACCGAAAGTTCTAACCGTGTTAAGAAAAGTGAGGGATGAGATTGATGGTAATGTGAACTTCAACAAGAAACAAGCGATAATTAAATTAAATTGTATTAAGCCTTTATAAATATATACATATGTACTTGTACCATGTAATATAAGAATTTCGTTTTATGCATTATTAATTTATAAATTATATGGGGCTTCTTAAAATTTTCGAATGTGTATTATCTTATAAATTTAGCGAATTATTAATTTAGCACGTTGTCCCCGAGTCGGGACCTGAAAATTTTATTATTTAAGCGAGATTATTAATTTATCGGGTATTAATTTATCGAGGTTCTACTGTATTTAGGAACGGAGGGAGTAATATTTATACGACTATTTTCATAAAAACTTTAGGCCTCTGCCCAAACCCCGTAAACTTTTAATTTACCTTTACAATTCGTCAATATTTTAGTCATACTTTATCCAAATATCTTAACTTCCTTAAAAACTCTTGATCAATCGTGTTCGTTAAAATGAGTTAGTGTTATACATTATATATCACAAACAGGGACCCACTTTTACAAATTCTTTTAAACTCACGTCGCACTCCCAATTTCTCAGGAACGACCCTGAGTCGACGTACACGACCAAAATGCCATTTTGTATACAAACACCACTAATTAATTTTGATGTGACTAATTATAGCCCGAAAACCACATATAATAAATTAATTTTGACCAACAACAAAAAAGAATATTTAAATGGTCCCAAAATTATATAAGCCGCTCCAAAATACCATATTTTTCTGCGAGCCAAAAGAAATGGGTTCCTCAGAAAACAAAGGGGCGGTGAACCAACCTTTGCTGGAGTCCTATAAACCGGCGCTGCCGGAGGCGGCGGAGGAGGTAAGCTCCGAGCTTGAGGAAATACTGTCGGACGCCACCTTGTCGTGGTGGCGCCGCTACCAGAAAGCAAGTGTAATAGAGTTGAGGTACTTTTTCCGGCTGGCGGGGCCGGCTGTAATAGTATATTTGCTGAACAATCTTACTTCAACGTCAACTATCATATTTTGTGGGCATTTGGGAAATCTTGAACTTGCTGCTTCTTCACTTGGAAATAATGGCATCCAGCTTTTGGCTTATGGTCTCATGGTAATTAATTACTTTTTATCCACACAATTTATTATTCCTTTTTTATCTGCATCTATCATTACCTATCCAAGAAAAAATAAAATTAAACTTGAATTTAAAAATGAAAGATAAAGTAGTATCTTTTTTTTTTTGATAGAAAAAAAGTAGAATACCAATTTAGCTCTAGCTAAGTTCAATATCAATTATCAAGTATGGATTGTTTTAGGTAGTTTATTGCAATTAATACCCTCGAACTTAATAGCATGAAAACTACCATATCTTATTTTATTGGCGAAAAAATTTAGGGGGTTTTGTGCTAAAAAAATTGAATCATTGGTGGGTGGGGGTTTGCTAATAAAATAACATGGAGTAGCTTTTTACTCCATCCGTCACATATTATATGTTGTTTTCGGTAGTTGCGCACGTATTAAAAAACTTAATAAATATGCATAGTTTATAACAAAATTATTTAGTAATTACTAAAATACTCTTGTTATTAATTATTTTTCGTCTAACTTATTACTCAATCAGTTCCTTTATAATTGTCGTTTTTAGCTTCTGCACAAGGATTAAAAATCTCAATAAATGTTGCCTAATTTTAGGAAAATATATGCTTTTATACTAAAATGCCCTTGCCATAATTAATGTGAGAGAGTGTTGGCGATAGTAATAAGGGTAAAATTGACAATTACGTAATTAATGCAGTATTTGAAATCTAAAGTAACAGATATTATGGAACAAAATAATTTTTTAAAAGTGACAGATATTGTGGAACAGAGGGAATAAGAGTGATAATGGGTAAAATTGGGAAAAAAAATAATTAATATTTTCTTGAAATTCATAAGTGACAAATAATTTTGGACAAAAAAATTCTCCAAAAAGACAAATGGAGTAGAAGCTCGATAAATTAATGGGTAAAATTGGGAAAAAAAGTGATTAATATTTTCTTGAAATTCGTAAGTGACAAATAATTTTGGACAAAAAAATTCTCCAAAAAGACAAATACCGTAGAAGCTCGATAAATTAATAACCTCGCTTAAATAATAAATTTTTCCGGTCCCGACTCGGGGACAACGTGCTAAATTAATAATTCACTAAATTTATAAGATACATTCGAAAATTTTAAAAAGCCCCATATATAATATAAATTAATAATGCATAAAAATAATTCTTAAATTACATGGTACAATGCATATTTTATAGATCTATGAAGGCTTAATACAATATAATTTAATTGTAGTTTGTTTCTTGTTGAAGATCACAGTACCATCAATCTCGTCCCTCACTTTTCTTAACATGGTTAGAACTTTCGGTATAGTTTTCTCATAACTCAATATAATCGTATATACCATTGCTGCTTTAAGAGCTCCCGTTTGTGAAACGGGCTCTATAGTGCAATGAATAATATACACGTAAAAGAATGTATTGTATTTATTGAAAATAATAATAAAACTAATTTCATAAATGAATAAGTTATTAATTAATGTATAAATTAATAATTATTAATTTATTGATAAGTTAATATTTTGCTAAATTAATGAAATTTTGATTGGCCCAACTGTATTAATTTATAGAGGTTTAACTGTAATATGGAACAGAGGGAGTAGCAATTCGATATAATACAGGGGTACTAATTGTAATAAACCCTTGTTTTAGTTTTGATTTGAACCACCTACTTTATCATTTCCTAATAATTTTTGTAGCTATAAGTTCCGTTTCAATTTCCAAATGTAAAAATTTCGTGCATGATGATAAAAAAATTCAATAAAACTACATGCATAATTAAATTCGTACATGTTTATTGATACATGTGGATTTTAGACATGAAACTTTTCTCTGATCAAAATTTGAATCTTGTTATTGACGACCAGCTGGGAATGGGAAGTGCAGTGGAAACATTATGCGGGCAGGCGTACGGGGCCCACAAATACGAAATGCTTGGAATATACATGCAAAGGTCAGTAGTCCTACTAATGCTAACAGGGCTTCCCCTAATGCTTGTCTACATATTCTGCAAGCCTATATTGCTCCTCCTCGGCGAATCAAAATCAGTTGCCTCCGCAGCTGCTCTCTTCGTCTACGGTTTGATACCTCAAATCTTTGCGTACGCCGCAAATTTCGCGATACAGAAATTCCTGCAGGCGCAGAGTATAGTGAACCCGAGTGCGTATATATCGGCCGGTGCGCTGGTCGTGCACATTTTGATGACGTGGGTTGCTCTGTATGTGTTTGAATGGGGGCTATTGGGGGCCGGTTTGGTGCTGAGTTTGTCGTGGTGGATTATTGTTGTGGCTCAGTTTGTGTACATTTTGACTTCCGAGCGTTGTAAAAAGACGTGGAATGGGTTCAGTTTGATGGCTTTTTCGGGGCTTTGGGATTTTTTTAAGCTGTCGTCTGCTTCTGCGGTAATGCTCTGTTTGGAGACTTGGTATTTTCAGATTCTTGTTTTGATTGCCGGTTTGCTGCCTGACCCTGAAGTTGCTTTGGACTCTCTTGCTATCTGGTAATTCATTTACAGTACAACCTCGATAAATTAATACTCAATAAATTAATAGTAAACCCTTAAATAATAATTTCTCTCGGTCCCGACTCGATAAAAACGTATTAAATTATTAGTTTGATAATTTAGTATTGCGCTAAATTAATAGAATTTTGATGGTCACAATTGTATTAATTTATAGAGGTTTAATTGTACCAACTCTTTGAGCTAATTTATTCTACTAAATATTATTTTTCTTGGAATTAATTTTGAATTGGTTTGAAGAAAAAATAAAAAAAGTAAAAGAATGACACAGTTATTACATCCAACCTCCTACAGTTTGTAAATTTCTTACAACCACTCCCTGTAAAAGGATGTTAATGTAAGAAATCTGCAAATTGCAGGGATGGATGTCATTATGGAAAAATGAGGGGGTTTTTTCCGTAAATAAACCTTAGCTCAGGGGCGGTTGAAATTTACCCATGAAAAAATTGTTGTTTCACATTCTAAAGACTAGTGAAGCTCAGTTAACAAGCATTAGAGTAATAAATCAGTATGTAGGCCAACATTAATAGTATATTGCACTAGTATCAAAAGATGCTCATTTGCTCAAGACTCTTTATTTCTTTAGCAATTAATTAAGATATATATATAAAAAATTGATATATCGTATCAATTTCAATTTGCAGTGGGACAATCGTTGAATGGGTATTCATGATCTCAGTGGGGTTCAATGCTGCAGTTAGGTAAATTATATATATATATATATATATATATATATATATATATATATATATATATATATATATATATATATATATATATATATATATATATATATATATATATATATATATATATATATATATATATATATATATAGTTTGCACTCTTATACTATTGTCACTGTCACATATACTCCAATGTATTATGAAATGCGACAAAACAGCCCTTCACCTTATCAATCAACTCTAACGGTGTTAGTTTTTGATAGAAATTCAATGTAACTTGGGCAAAAGAAATTCGAACACGTACATCAAAACAAAAGTGGTTCCAGAAAAATATGACATGTATTGTTTGGACCTAAAATATGACTTTGAGAATTTGAACCACCGGAAGGCATTTTTAAATTGAGTAATTCATTTATAAATTTGAAAAGAAATTAAAATTAATTTCTAGAATGTCAAATTTGTTCGGAAATTTTGGTTAAAAAAGGGTTGAGAATGAAAATTAGGAAGACGTTGAGTACAAATGAGTGAAAAATGATGCACACCTTTTATACACAATCAAAGGCGTATTTTGGTCTGAAATTTTCCAACAGCTATTGAAAGGGACAACTTTTGTAGCAGAGATGGACGGTCGGGTTGTTTTATCGCATTTCATAGTGCATGGGATATATGTGATAGTGATGATAGTATAGGGGTGCAAAATGTATTTAACCCTCTATACATATATAGCGAGTAATCCAATATCTCTATAATTATAATTGCGATTTGGCTCGTGTATATAGTATAAGGGTTAGCAATGAACTCGGAGCCAAACACCCAAGATCGGCTGCTTTTAGTGTGGTGGTGTCTACCGGAACGTCTTTCATCATAGCGGTTATTTGTGCAATAATCACAATCGTCTTCCGCCATCAAATGAGTTATGCCTTCACCTCCGGCAAAGTTGTTTCCGATGCAGTTTCGGACCTTACGCCCCTTTTAACCGGCGCCATTGTGCTTAATGGAATCCAACCTGTTTTGTCCGGTAATTAATTATTATCTTCCTCTTTTATTTATATAATTTTTCTTGGACAAAAGAGTTGTTATTTCATTAACAGGGAGGGGGCTCGTTAAAAACTTTGTCAAGCAATAACAAGGAAAAGTGTACCCCTAGATTACAACAACATTTGTTTCGTGATTGTTGATAGAAACAAAGATTGAGATTATAAAAGGAAGAATTCAATATGATTCAACATTACTATTATTCAATACGTATTTTTGTCGCTAATATTATAAATTTTCTTCGTACTCATTATTACTTTTTTTTTTTACGTATTTTCCTGTATGCATTTAGTGATGAGTTCCAACCAAGTGTTTTTACCGGGACAAAATATGTATTTATCGATGTGATCTACAGTTTTATTTATTATGACAATCAGGTGTGGCTGTTGGGTGTGGATGGCAAGCATTTGTTGCGTATGTGAACGTCGGTTGTTACTATGTGGTCGGCATTCCAGTCGGTGCAGTTCTCGGTTTCAAATTTAACCTTGGCGCCAAGGTATATATATACTTTTTTTAAATCATAAATAACAAATTTATTGATTTTTTTTGTATTTTTTTTTATTGAATAATAATATTAATTGGTTGAAATTATATAAGTTGTTGTGTGGTGAGCTGTGTGTGTAGGGAATATGGGCAGGGATGCTGGGAGGCACACTCATGCAGACCTTAATACTAATATGGGTTACTCTCCGAACTGATTGGATAAATGAGGTGCTACATATTTATTTTACCTATTTTTATCACCTTTTGGTTGATATAATTTTGGTTAGACAACCACCTCCTGAGGCATGCTCAAATTACGAAAAATACAGTCTCGCAAGAGATGGCCTAGCGGTTTAGCCTGTGTCAATTGACCCAGGTTCGAATCCATTTGCTAACGGTTGCTAAGTCGAGCACTCATGGTTAGCCTAGTGTGTTTTACATGTCTCGTATGGTTTGCAAGCTATTATACGAGAGTGTGGGTTTACCCAGTGCACTTATATGGTTGGCTGCGGGTTCCTTCATTACCGAAATTTTTTTTACGAAAAATCCCTCATGTTTGGATAATTACACAACCACCCCTAATCTACTATGTATTGTCTTACAAGTCCACCCTTACGGTGTCAAATTTAACTTAAGGGGTGACTATAATTTGCCCTAAAAATTATAGTTGAGGTGGGATATGAGTGTTTTTTCGTAACTTCGGTTTACCTCAGGGGGGCTATAATTTGCCCTAAAAATTATAAAATACGTTAAAATTAAATAATATATATATAGAGGAATAACTTATACATTTAAAATTCAAATATTGAAGTTAGAAATTGTGGCACCCTGGCTTTCTTCATATGAAAACAAAATTAACTTATAAGAAAAAAAACTAGTACGCATACTTAATTGATGAAAATAAACAATGTTATATAATATTTTTTTTAGTAAATGCATGCATATCCCATATGAAATTATAAATATAGTTGACAAATGTAGCCAACTCTGGACACTTAAATGTTACAACCTTTATAAACTTTTCCCTGTAAAAAAGAGGTTTACTATAGTGTGGAATTTCTTGAAATTTCAGGTGGAAAAAACAAGTATTCGGATAGACAAATGGAATGATTTGAAAGAGAGACTTCCTATTGAATGATTCATCATCAGAGGATATGATTGATATCAGGTGCTCCAGTGTCCACTAACGGAATCAGAATTTTTAGTCCCGGGGAGCCCGATGCATAAAAAAAAAATTCTAACGGGGGCCATTAATATTATTATACACGATTTTTTATATTGTTATAAAAAATAATAGGGACTTGAGAAATGTTATGGAGCACCCTTCAAGGGCACAGTGCCGGTGCGCAGTACCCTATTAACATATTTGCATGTAGAAGCGTCGGAGTTGTTTTTATTCATAAACTTTGAATTAAAAATAGGATAAATTGCACGTCACCCATATAAATTTTTCATTTTCGCACTTTCCCCCCTAAAAATAAAAAAAAAATGGATATTTCTCGTTCAAAATATTATTTTGGTTGCACTTTGCCCCCAAAACCAATTTTTGGAGGGCATTGTGGTACAAAAATAACATTTATAGGGGCAATGTATAACAAAAATATTCAACTGCGATGAATAATCTATCGGAGTTTTGCTATTGGGGCAATGTGCAACATGAATAATATTTTGAAGAGGGCCATTCACTTTTAAAAAAATTGAGGGGATAAAGTGCAAAAATTAGAATTTTACAGGGGGTGCTGTGCAATTTTCCCTTAAAAATAAAACTAATGTGTTGGGTACCCGTCATCAGACATTAATAAATTAAAACCCAGTTAATATGATCCTAAATACATAATTTATATCTGTTAAGATATATTAGTACCATAATTATAGGATATGATTAGATACTAATATATATAGGTACCATAATTATGAGATTTGATTAGAATGTAATTTTGGAATTGATTTGATTAAGTTTCCTTGTTTAGCTTATTATTTTGTGTATAAATACTCATACCTCTATTGAGAAGAATACACACACAAAATATTTTACTATGTTCATTGTTCATTAGTTTTAACATGGTATCAGAGCCGGGATAAAATCCTAGGCTTTTTCTCCTTCTGTCCAAAACCTCCTCTCTCAAAAATGCATTTTCAGCCGCCTCTCTTCTCACCGCCCCTTCCATTCACTTCGTCGGCCGCCGATCTGCGCCATCCGTCCTTGTTGCTGTCGAAAAATCGCGCGTGTGAGCTCCATGCGCCACCACCTTCCGCCACCGTTAACTCCACGCGCCACCACCTTCCGTCGCCGTTAACCCACGCACCATCGCCTAAGCCTCCTCCTTGTGTCGTTCTTCTCCTCCTTGTCACGGCTGCGCTCGCCGCTAATCTGGAGGACATTTCCATCCTCCACCTCCACCTAACTAAGCCTCCTCCGGCCTTCATTTTTTTCGGTGTCTTTTTCTCCGTCAATTCGCGCGCCGGCCTCTTGCAAATCTTCTTGTGGTTGGTAATCTGCTATTTCGGTTAGCTTGAGATTTCTTGGTGATTTTATTCCACTTTTTCTCTCTACAAAGTGTTTTTTTTTGCTTGACATGCTACTGCAAATCCGCCTCTGCTATTGTTGGCAGTCTTTTCCTCTGCCATTGTTGGCAGCCTTTTTATTTGCCTTGTTGGCAGCCTTGTCATCTGCCGTTGTTGGCAGCCTTGTTTGCCCTTGCTTGGCAGCCTCTGCCATTGTTGGCAGCCTTGTCATCTGCCTCGTTGGCAGCCTCTGTCGTTGTTGGCAGCCTAGTCATCTGCCTCGTTGGCAGTCTTTTTCTCTGCCCTTGGTGCCAGCCTTTTCCTCTACCTTTGTTGGCAGCATTTTCCTCTGCCATTTGTGGCAGCCTTATCCTTTGTTCAAGAAGAGAATGGTGAAAATTTCCATTTGTGATCGTGATTTATCGAGTTGTCTACTGCATACTCCTCTAATTTGAGGGGAGTTCTATCAAGGAAATTCTGTTTGTGAAAGTTTTGCTGCTCAGACTGCTGATTTTTTTACTAAAGTGCATTCACCAGTCGGTTCAACACCCTTGTTACCAAACTCAATTTGATATGTGTTGACCCAACTTGAGTTTGAGGGGGGATGTTAAGATATATTAGTACCATAATTATAGGATATGATTAGATACTAATATATACAGGTACCATAATTATGTGATTTGATTAGAATGTAATTTTGGAATTGATTTGATTAGGTTTCCTTGTTTAGCTTATTATTTTGTGTATAAATACTCATACCTCTATTGAGAAGAATACATGTTAAGTGTACATTTATACACTTAATTGTACCTTTTAATTGGAACTTTTGGTGTGTTTTAACGATAATTGGTGCTTAAAATGGTTAATATTTGTATTTTAGGTGCAAATTGAAGAATTGGCAACTTTTGGGGTGAAAACTGCAAATTCGGAGAAAAAGTGGGCCAAAAGTGAAAATATCGAAAATCTGAAGAATTGAAGACCGGACGGCCGTCCGGATGGGCGTAGGGGCGCAGTGAAGGAAGTTTAATTACACAAGGAAACCCGCCCTATTATATTTTTGCACCCTATTTAAAGGCCAAAAGCACACAATTAGAGGGATCTTTTATCTTTTATCATCTAGCTTTATTTTTTAGTTTTTATCTTTCATCTTTCTACAAGCAATCGAGGAGGAAGAGAACGAAGACGAAGACTTGACGAATCTTCATCCTAGTTTTCCGTTTTACTTTTCTTTTCTGACTTTTATGAATTTTCGTATTTTTATTATGCTTTTCGTTACGAACATGAGTAGCTAAGTTTTTATTCTAGGATTTTGTTGGAATCCTATGTGGTAATTCGAACCTATTTTACTACTTTTATGCAAGTTTAATTCTTCGATTATTTCTTCTATCTTGATCTTATTTAGCGCATAAACGTAGCTAATTTATGTTGCTATTTGTTATTGTTAGAATTCATTGACAGATCGTTTTAATAATTAGAACAGGGATAGAAGAGCCTTCGAGTAGTTTTTCACCGAATGCGTGTGTTGATTGCATGTATTATTGTAGACATACAGATAATACCTTAGGTAGCCGTTTACGAGACTTGTTATTTAATGCTTTATTTATACTAGGTTTGCATAGACATATAGTGAATCTTTTATGAATAATAGGCTTGTAACACAGCGACAGCTGGTTATGAGTAATTTCGTGTCTTGGGTTAATAATCGGGAATCGTAACTTGCATGATAGGAGATTAAATGGGTGAAGAATTATCGCATAGGGGGAAGATAAAATCCTAGATCCGTTTTATATTGATATTTTCTCTTGTTTAATTGCTTTCTTAATTAGTTTAATTTATTTAGTTAATTAATTTGACAAACTTGCGTAGGCTGGATAAAAATCGTAATTGTTAAGATTTGGTACTTAGGATTTAATAATTTGCGTATTCCCTGTGGGATCGACATCCGACTCTCACGAGTCTACTTTACTACTTGTTTGCGATACGTGCACTTGCGTGTGGGTATTTAGCACCCAACAAGTTTTTGGCGCCGTTGCCGGGGAATACGGCTAAATTATTTATTTATCCTAATATTAAATTTGAGCAATTTTTCTTACTTCAGCCAATTTTTTTTTTTATTTTTTTTAATTATTTTTTTATTTTGTTTTAGGTACTTTTTATGCGAAGAGGACATGACACGAACTTGCTACCTCTTGATCCCGAAATTGAGCGGACATTTAGGCAAGCCAGGAGAAATCAACGGTTAACTCGAAACACTCCCGCAACGATGGAAGAAGAAATTAATCGTAGGGGAGAGGGTCAAGGACTCCTACCGAATGCGGCAGGGAAAGTCGTTATCGAGCAAGAGCAACGCCAGCTAATTAATCCACCACCTCGTCAACGAGCACTGCATGAGTACACCGTTCGGACACTCAATGGTTTCCAATCAAGCATCCAGCAACCCCCCATTGAAGCCAACAATTTCGAAATTCGAGCGGGACTCCTCACGATGCTCCAAAACAATGGGTTATTCAGCGGCTTGGCTCACGAAGATCCACATCTTCACTTGGTCAACTTTCTCGAAACGTGTGATTCGCACAAGATGAACGGAGTAACACCCGAAGCACTGCAACTCCGCCTGTTCAAGCACTCCCTGCAAGGAGCAGCCCGAGAATGGTTACAAACTCGCGCACCCCACTCCATCTCGTCTTGGGCCCAGCTAGCACAACTTTTCATGAACACATACAACTCCCCAACAAAAACTGAGAGAATCCGGAGAGAAATTCAAAATTTCATACAAGAAGCCGATGAAGCATTATTCGAGACGTGGGACCGGTTCAAACAGCTAGTAAGGAGGTGCCCGAATCACGGACTCCAAGAGTGGCGCCAAGTGCAAATATTTTACGATGGGCTACAAGACAACTCGAGAACCGTGCTCGACTCCGCAGCTGGAGGAATGTTCATGAGTTTGACTTACGATGAAGCATACGAGCTTTTGGAGCGAATCGCTAGAAATAAATACATGCGGGCATCGGACCGGTCGAATAGCGGAGCGGTCAAGACGGGAGGAATTTTGGAGTTAGATGGGGTCACTGCAATCACGGCCCAATTGGAGAAGCTATCGAAGCAAGTAGCGGCTTTGCAGACTCAGCAAGTCCATGCAGTCCAAGCTCCCGACCAGCGCGTAGAAGAAACGGAGTCTCTGAATTATGTGCATGACACCAACCGACAACAGAGGAACCCGTACTCCAACACATATAATCCGGGATGGAAGGATCACCCTAACTTTGGGTGGGGAGGAAATCAGCAAGGGCAAAGGCAAGCACCACCTCAAGGCCAACCGCCTAATTATTCACGACCAGCTCCCGGATTTCAAAATCCGCCTCAAGCTCAACCTCAAGGAGGAGATCTCGCAAATATATTGGCGCAATTTATGACAACCACCCAAGCCTCCATCCGAAATTTGGAGACACAGATGGGTCAACTTGCAACCCAGCTAACCGCGAGGCCATCGGGAGCACTGCCGTCACATACTGAAGATCCTCGGAAGAACAACGTCGAGCAGTGCAACGCTGTGAGTTTAAGGAATGGGAGGCAATTGGAGGAAGCCCCACGAAAGGAGAAGCAAAACACGGTAATCGAGGAACCGAGCGTGATGGGGGAAAAAGAAGCAACTCACGAAGAACCACTATCATCTCCAGTGAAATCACGAGCCCCTCCAATTCCATATCCTCAGAAGCTTATAAAGAAGAAGCTCGATGCCGATTATCAAAGATTTTTGGACAAGTTGAAGGAAATTCAAATAAATATTCCGTTTATTGAAGCCCTTCAAAAGATGCCAAAGTGGGTGAAGTTCCTCAAGGATCTCGTGACAAAGAGAAAGAAATTGCACGGAAACGAGATGATCCAACTCACGGAACAATGTAGTGCAATTCTTACACGACCCCTTCCACAAAAACTCGGCGATCCAGGTAAGTTCACTATCCTTTGTACTATAGGAGGTAAAAATTTTAGATCGCTCCTTGATTTAGGTGCTAGCATTAATCTCATGCCTTATTCCACTTATAAAAATCTTGGGTTAGGTGAGATTGAACCTACGGCTATAACTCTTCAATTAGCCGATAGGTCTTTGGTTTACCCAAAAGGTATTTTAGAGAATGTGCTAGTAAAGGTGAACAAATTTATCTTCCCGGTTGATTTTGTTGTACTCGATATTGATGAAGATAGGGAGATACCTCTTATTTTAGGGAGACCGTTTTTAGCCACGTCAAACACTCTAATAGATTGTGCTAGTGGTGATCTTACAATGACGGTGCACGATCAAACGATCAAATTTAACGTTTTTAGCGCTAATAAAAATCCATGTGATAATAAAGATTGTTATGCTATTGATCTTGTGGATTTTACAAATCATGAAGATTTTGACGTTTTGATCTTAGACCATGGGAAAGCATCTTTGAGTGCAGGAGATGGCGGCGGAAACGGCAGTCAAAAGGAGCAAGTATATTGTGCGGACTCAATTTCAACTCCTCCGAGAGATAGTCAAAAGAGTTGGGGTGCTAACGGTGATGAACGTGCAAGGAGGATGTGGCCACCTAAAAAATCAAACGAGCGTCATCGGGGAGAGGAATTCAATTGCCAAGTGACTTCGGTCACGTTAGCTTGAACAAAGAAGCAGACAAAGTCCGGCTGAAGACTGTAAACTTAGCGCTTCTCGGGAGGCAACCCGAGCTTTCGTTTTTTGTATTTTATGTTATTTTAAATTTTTAGTTTGGCTTTTATTTTATTTTATTTTTCAAAAAAAAAAAAAAAAAAAATGTTTTAGGGGCACTAATAGGAAGTTTTTATTTTGCAGGGACCTAATTGCAATTATTCACACGGCCGTGCAAGAAAAGGGCAGGAATCTCACACGGCCGTGTGAGATTTCGGGGAAGCTACTGCCCAAAATAGGAAAAGGGCACGGCCGTGCGGATTTTACACCTAAATCTCGCACGGCCGTGCGAAATTTGAAGAGGCTACTGCCCAATTATGAGAAATGGCACGGCCGTGCGGATGTTTCACCTAAATTTCGCACGGCCGTGCGAATCAAAAAAAAAAAAAAAAAAAACAATTTCCATAATTCCCAAATCCCCTCTCTCCCCCACTTCGAACCCTCGCCTTCTGTTTTCGAAATTTTCCCTTTTCTTTGACAAATTTCACCGAAAATTTACCAACTACACACATATAATACGTAATCAAGGGGGTTTGTTGTTGATTTGCGCAGGGAGATTCAAGAACGGTGCAATTTTCTCGAAAAACCCATTCCACCAAGAACGCCCACAAGGTGTTTGACGATTTTCCCGCACCGATTATTGAGCCGGTACCCGAGCTATTGGAGGATGACGAGGAGGATGATGCTCATGCACATGGTGGAGTTGGTGAGCAACCCGACGATGGTCCCGCCGTTTAAACAGGTGTTTTCTATCCTTAAACTTTGGGCGAATCACATTGAGGGCAATGTGAATTTTAAGTTTGGGGGTGGTTATATTTGTGTTTTGCTTGTTTGTTAGTTTGCTTGCGTTATTTTTTTTGTTTTAGTTATCGTTTTATTATTCGAAAAAAAAAACAAAAAAAAAAAAGAAAAAAAAAAAAAAATTGGTTCGACGCATCGATGAATTATGATGATGGGAGATGGCCAATGTTTGATGATGAAATTGCTTGCTTTATGTGATAAGGAGTTGGTATTTGTTTAGCTTTCGATTCAACGGAACGTAGAAGTGAATTATTGCTAGGAATCACACCTTATGCATTGCTTTGGTTGAATGTTTTGTATTTTAAATTTGGAATTTATTTGTGCTAAATCATGCTTTGTTCGGTTTTAAATCTCACCTTAGGACATTTATGATACGAAGTATTGGGTAATAAGTAATTTGGGATATGATTTGGGCCTTCTTTGAACCGTTTGAGCCTTTCAAGCCTACCTTTTTTGTCAAATTATCCTTAGAACCTTGATTTGAGCCTCGGAGAAAAGGTGTTCTTTCTTTTAGCCAATATGTGGAAGGTAGAAAAGTGGAGATTGTTGAATAATTATCCCTTGGAGTTCGGTCGAAATGTTTTATAAGATCTTTCTTCTTCTTCGAAAAAAAAAACAGAAAAATATATGTGCAATTCTACACATATATATCTAAATTCGAAAAAAAAAAAAAAAAAAAAAAGAGAGAGAGCGAAAAGAAGAAGAATAGACTAGAAAGGAGAAATAAGGACTAGTTGTTGAATTGTGTTGAAAGCTCGATCCATTCTCTTAAGAGCAAAAGTGGAGACTTTTGAACTCTTAAGAATCGAGTTTATTAAAGTCCTTAGAGGTGAATTCATTGTTTCAAACGCCTATCTTTCAAATTTTGGCGTAATCACCTCAATTCAAGAAAATTAGCCACACATACCCATATTACCTACCTCGGACCAAAGAGCCTAACAATTGAAAGCCACAAAGTCCCAATGATCCCAAGAGCTTATTGTTCGATATTAGTTGAGTAGAATAATTTGGTGAGTATTTGGAGTCAAATATATGCATGTAAGTATAAATTCTTTCTTTCTTTAACTTGCAAATATTGGATACTTGAAGCAATTGTATGATTTGTGGTTTTTGGTAATAATGAGTGACTAAGTGCCGTTGAATGTTAAGCTTGCGAATACCTAGGAATTATCATCATAGTTGCAAGTTCTGAAAACACGAAGTTGACCAATCGATCTATGTAATGAGATGTATAGTCGTGTTTTGTGCTCTTTTATTTGATTTTACTTGAGGACAAGCAAAAGTTCAAGTTTGGGGGTGTGTTAAGTGTATATTTATACACTTAATTGTACCTTTTAATTGGAACTTTTGGTGTGTTTTAACGATAATTGGTGCTTAAAATGGTTAATATTTGTATTTTAGGTGCAAATTGAAGAATTGGCAACTTTTGGGGTGAAAACTGCAAATTCGGAGAAAAAATGGGCCAAAAGTGAAAATATCGAAAATCTGAAGAATTGAAGACCGGACGGCCATCCGGATTTTAGAGCCTATTCTCGCACGGCCGTCCGGATGGGCGTAGGGGCGCAGTGAAGGAAGTTTAATTACACAAGGAAACCCGCCCTATTATATTTTTGCACCCTATTTAAAGGCCAAAAGCACACAATTAGAGGGATCTTTTATCTTTTATCATCTAGCTTTATTTTTTAGTTTTTATCTTTCATCTTTCTACAAGCAATCGAGGAGGAAGAGAACGAAGACGAAGACTTGACGAATCTTCATCCTAGTTTTCCTTTTTACTTTTCTTTTCTGACTTTTATGAATTTTCGTATTTTTATTATGCTTTTCGTTACGAACATGAGTAGCTAAGTTTTTATTCTAGGATTTTGTTGGAACCCTATGTGGTAATTCGAACCTATTTTTCTACTTTTATGCAAGTTTAATTCTTCGATTATTTCTTCTATCTTGATCTTATTTAGCGCATGAACGTAGCTAATTTATGTTGCTATTTGTTATTGTTAGAATTGATTGACTGATCGTTTTAATAATTAGAACAGGGATAGAAGAGCCTTCGAGTAGTTTTTCACCGAATGCGTGTGTTGATTGCATGTATTATCGTAGACATACAGATAATACCTTAGGTAGCCGTTTACGAGACTTGTTATTTAATGCTTTATTTATACTAGATTTGCATAGACATATAGTGAATCTTTTATGAATAATAGGCTTGTAACACAGCGACAGCTGGTTATGAGTAATTTCGTGTCTTGGGTTAATAATCGGGAATCGTAACTTGCATGATAGGAGATTAATTGGGTGAAGAATTATCGCATAGGGGGAAGATAAAATCCTAGATCCGTTTTATATTGATATTTTCTCTTGTTTAATTGCTTTCTTAATTAGTTTAATTTATTTAGTTAATTAATTTGACAAACTTGCGTAGGCTGGATAAAAATCGTAATTGTTAAGATTTGGTACTTAGGATTAAATAATTTGCGTATTCCCTGTGGGATCGACATCCGACTCTCACGAGTCTACTTTACTAGTTTGCGATACGTGCACTTGCGTGTGGGTATTTAGCACCCAACAATACACACACAAAATATTTTACTATGTTCATTGTTCATTAGTTTTAACAATATCTATGGGAATAGCTGGGGAATAAGGGAGTACAGATTATTCTAAGAACACTAAGAACAAAAATATTTAAAAATAAATAAACTGCAAACCCAAAACAGCAAGTACATCGGAGAGTTCTCCATCGGCTCCCATAAACACATAATCCAACAACGAGTACAACCGCTAGCGTTTGACACAACTAGCAAATTTTCACGACTCACACAAATCAAGGAAGGAAACTTCCGATCCGCAGAAATTCCCCACACACGACTTCCATTCTATCAACAACAAAAATAAAACAGTCAAAATTTCGGTATGCTGCTTTGGAAAGCGCGTACATGACTTCTTCGATATTTGAAATGGTCTTTGAACTTGGGGTTAAATTTTCCAAATTTAGTAAGGGTGTTGAATTAATTGGATGGTTGAATTCTAATTATTTCAATGATAGAGATAATAGAAAATCAACTACTTCATATGTTTTCACTCTATTTGGCTCGTGCATTAGTTGAAAATCTCAGTTGCAACATATAGTATCTCTATCTACTACTAAATCAGGATATATTGCTGCAACTGAGGCTTTAAAAGAAGTTATTTGTCTTAAAGAGCTTCTCACGAAAATTGGTTTTGCTAAAGGTGAAATAATTGTCTATTAGGACAAAAATGATGTATACAACTTTGAAAAATGTGACATTTCACCATAGAACTAAACACATTGATGTTAAGTTCCACTTTAATCGAGACATAGTTGAAAAAGGCATAATTAAACTTGAGAAGATCCCATCCGAATTTAATCGATTGCATATATGGGAACGAAGTGCCTGTTGATTGAGAAATTCAGATCTTGATTGGAAATTCTTCTTAAATTCGACTCAATGGTTGATTTACTTTGTATTTCATTTTTTATTGCTTTTGTAGCTTAATATTTTTCTTTTTCTGCAAATAAATTGTGTATACTTTGTATGTTGAGCACAGGTACATTGGGAACGAGGACATTGGGAACGAGGACTGAGCCGGCGGAGATCTCCGATCTACTTGATGTTTTGGGTTTGCAGCTTATTCATTTAAAAAAAAAAATCTTATAGTTCTTTCGACAATCTGTACTCCCTTGATCCCTAGCTATTAATTTCCCATAGATATAAAATTATGTATTTATATTCATATTAACTTTTGTTTTGGTTTTTACTTCAAAGTCTATGAATACAAACATCTCACACAATGGAACTGTGCCTTGCGCGATGCTCCTTCACTAGTGTATATATATATATAAACGACAGACAGTTCCTCTGGTGGTGAATCATTCAATAGGAAGTCTCTCTTTCAAATCATTCCATTTGTCTATCCGAATACTTGCTTTTTCCACCTGAAATATCAAGAAATTCCACGTTGTAGTAAACCTCCATATATTATTTAACTTCAACGTATTTTATAGTTTCTCGGGCAAATTACGGTCATCCCCTCAGGTAAACCCAAATTAGAAAAAACACCTCATGTTTGGATAATTACAACCACCTCTCTCAACTATGTATTGTCTCACGAAAAAACTCCTCATTGAGTAGGTAAATTTGACACCATAAGGATGGATGTATAAGACAATACATAATTGACGGGTGTTGTAATTATCCAAACATGAGGAGGGGTTTTGTAATTTGAGCATGCCTCAACGGGTAACCGTAATTTACCCTGATTTCTATTTTAACCAAAATTATCAACCAAAAGGTGACAAAAATAGGTAATATATATAGCACCTCATTTTTCCAATCAGTGCGGAGAGTAACCCATATTAGTATTAAGGTCTGCATGAGCGTGCCTCCCAGCATCCCTGCCCATATTCCCTACACACACCGCTCACCACACAACAACTTAATATAATTTCAACCAATTAATATTATTATTCAATAAAAAAAAATACAAAAAAAATCAATAAATATGTTATTTATGATTTTAAAAAAAATATATATACCTTGGCGCCAAGGTTAAATTTGAAACCTAGAACTGCACCGACTGGAATGCCGACCACATAGTAACAACCGACGTTCACATACGCAACAAATGCTTGCCATCCACACCCAACAGCCACACCTGATTGTCATAATAAATAAATAAAACAGTACGTAACATTATATTTCGTCCCGGCAAAAACAATCAATAATGAGTAGGAAGAAAATCTATAATATTAGTGACAAAAATACGCATTGAATAATAGTATTGTTGAATTAACGAAATAATATATAGGGGTACACTTTTCCTTGTTATTGTGACAAGGTTTTAACAAGGCCCCCTCCCTATTAATTAACAAAATAACAGTTTGTGTTTTTTTGGCCAAAAAAATAAAATAAATAAAAGAGGAAGATAATATTTAATTACCGGACAAAACAGGTTGGATTCCATTAAGCACAATGGCACCGGCTAAAAGCGGAGTAAGGTCCGAAACTGCATCGGAAACAACTTTGCCGGAGGTGAAGGCATAACTCATTTCATGGCGGAAGACAATTGCGATTATTGCACAAATAACCGCTATGATGAAAGATGTTCCGGTAGACACCACCACACTAAAAGCAGCCGATCTTGGGTGTTTGGCTCCGAGTTCATTGCTAACCCTTATACTATATACACGAGCCAAAACACATTATAATTAGAGATTTTGGATTATTTGATATATTATATATATGCATTTGGATTGAACGATTTGAAATGAAACCAAACAGAATTACTCCAAATAGGAAGGAATTTCAAAGCCATTAGTTATCACATGCATGATTCAATCAATCCAATCAAGCTCTTAGAAAATTGTAATATATATATATATATATATATATATATATATATATATATATATATATATATATATATATATATATATATATATATATATATTACCTAACTGCAGCGTTGAACCCCACTGAGATCATGAATACCCATCCAAGGATTGTCCCACTGCAAATTGCAATTGACACGATATTTCAATTTTTTGACATATAGTTTAATTAATGGCTAAAAAAAATGAGCTCTTATGCAAATGAGCATCTTTTGAAATTAGGGCAAAATGGACTATTAATGTTGGCATACATGGTGATTTAGATTGAGCTTCACTAGTCTTTAGAATGTGTAACAACAATTTTTTCATGGGTAAATTTCAACCGCCCACTGAGGTAAGGTCTATTTACGAAAAAAAAAACCCCTCATTTTTCCATAATTACTGCAAATATCCCTTGCAATTTGTAAATTTCTTACATTGAACCTTTTTTATAGGGGATGTAAGAAATTTACACACTGCATGACGTTGAAATGTACAATTTGGATGGCAGACACATCAATATAAATGGGTAATATCAATATAAATGGGTAATGGCAAATAGGCCCATGACAAGGGCACTTAATTAAAAGAACATCCAACTTTTTTGTCTTTCAAATAAATCCAACTCATTCAAACTTATTTGCAAATAAGGAAAATCCTTTTATATATACCAAAATTACCCCCAATTCATTGAAACCCAATTTAACTCCAATTTCATGATTTACACCCCAATTTAGCCAAATTTCATTAATTAACCAATTTTAACTCTAATTTCAATTTTGACCCCAATTTTGACCCGCCACCACCGGAGACCGCCGGTCGCCGCCGTTGACCGTCGGTCTCCGGCGTTGACTTTTATTTATTTTTTTTTTTTTTTATTTTGTTTTTTCTTACTGTCTTGGCTGCTAAATTACTGTCTCCGGCAGTTATTTAACTGTCGGAGACAGTAATTTAACTGTTAATTGACTCTTTTTTTTTTTTCTTCAAAAATATTTTAATTAATATTACTGTATTCGTTGCTAAATTACTGTCTCCAGCAGTTATTTAACTGTCGGAGACAGTAATTTAACTGTTAATTGACTTTTTTATTCTTAAAAAAATATTTTTAATTAATATTACTGCCTTGGCTGCTAAATTACTGTCTCCAACAGTTATTTAACTGTCGGAGACAGTAATTTAACTGTTAATTGACTTTTTTTTTTTTCCTTAAAAAAATTATTTTAATTAATATTACTGTCTTAGATGTTAAATTACTGTCTCCAACAGTAATTTAGACAATAATATTAATAATATTACTGTTCGGAAAAATAATATTCATAATATTACTGTCCCAAACAGTAATATTACTGTCTGAGACAGTAATTTAGTAGTCAAGACAGTAATATTAATAAAAATATTTTTTTTCTAAGAAAAACAATTCAAAAAAAAAAAAAAAAGGTCAACGCTGGAGACCGGCGGTCAACGGTGGTTGACCGGCCGGAAAAAAATTTCTGGAAAAAAAAAAGTTTCAAAAAAAAAAAGTCAACGCCGGAATCTGGCCGGAAAAAAACATTTCAGAAAAAAAATTATTTCTGAAAAAAAAAAGTTTTGGGGGTTAATGTGATATATTTGTTTAAATTCGGGGTCAATGTGTAATAGTAAGGAAGTTAGAGTATAATGGGTGGAATTGATAAGAATTATATTATTGAGGGTATTTTTGACTAAAGACATGGGAATGGGCTTAATTGAGATACTTTTTTTTTTTTGACCAAAATGCATTTAAGTCCCATGTGATGGGCCTTTTTGCCATTTGCCCCAATATAAATTATATAATTATAGTCAACGAGAAGGCTTCTACAAGAAAATTAATATAAAGTTCAATGTGGACAAAATGCATTTCATCCGGTAGAAATTTTCTATTTTCGGACTTCCCCTCTAAAAATTCCAAAAATAGACACCACCCCTTTGAAATATCATTTTCGTTGCACTTTGCCCCATAAGCCAATTCCCGATGGATGTTTTCACTGGAATTGACATTTTTCAGTCTTATTGAAGGGTATATTCGTGATTTCATCATTCCCACCCAAATCCCTATTATCCTTCTCGTTTCTAACAGTCCACAAGCACAAACACAATTTATGAAGCAAACATTAGGGATTTTTCTCCTAAAATTTGTGGTCTCACAATTGAGATCAGAATCTTCTATTCATCTTCAGTTAGCAAGCTATTGTGGTTATCCAGAGGTTCGAAAACAATGAGGGCCAAAATACTTGGCTCAAAGTTCATAGACCCAAAAATCTTAGCTAAAAAATCTTGGAGGCCGTAAATCATAAAATTCACAGACGAAGCTCGGACTTCATAAACCTAGGTGAAAGCTTAAAAATCTTACTTTGCACAATCCCTTCACCTTTGAAGACAATAGAATAGTATTTCACCTTTGAAAAGGAGAACCGATTTAGGAAACAAGAACCCTAATTTTCTATGCCCCAATTTTGCGTTTCTTGAGTTATAACAAAAAAAAAATGAAATTAGGGATTTCAGATGGACAATGTAAAATACATATATAACCCAAAAGGACAAATATACTATATTAAGAAGACTGAAGAATGTTGATTCCGGCGAAAAACCTAGTTTTTGGGCAAAGTACAACCAACAAAATATTTCAAAGGGGACTTATCTATTTTTGAATTTTTCATGGGGGAATGTGCGAAAACAGAAAATATCTAAACAAGAACCTGAAACTATATATTTATCAAACCAATTCAAAATAAACACCAAAAAGATTATTATTTGATAGAATAAATTATGTCAAAGAGTTGGTAAATGAATTACCAGATAGCAAGAGAGTCCAAAGCAACTTCAGGATCAGGCAGCAAACCGGCAATCAAAACAAGAACTTGAAAATACCAAGTCTCCAAACAGAGCATCACCGCAGAAGCAGAAGACAGCTTAAAAAATTCCCAAAGCCCCGAAAAAGCCATCAAACTGAACCCGTTCCACGTCTTTTTGCAACGCTCGGAAGTCAAAATGTAAACAAACTGAGCCACAACAATAATCCACCACGACAAACTCAGAACCAAACCGGCCCCCAATAGCCCCCACTCGAACACATACAGAGCAACCCACGTCATCAAAATGTGCACAACCAGCGCACCGGCCGATATATACGCACTCGGGTTCACTATGCTCTGCGCCTGCAGGAATTTCTGTATCGCGAAATTTGCGGCGTACGCAAATATTTGAGGTATCAAACCGTAGACGAAGAGAGCAGCAGCAGAGGCAACTGATTTTGATTCGCCGAGGAGGAGCAATATTGGCTTGCAGAATATGTAGACAAGCATTAGGGGAAGCCCTGTTAGCATTAGTAGGACTACTGACCTTTGCATATATATTCCAAGCATTTCGTATTTGTGGGCCCCGTACGCCTGCCCGCACAATGTTTCCACTGCACTTCCCATTCCCAGCTGGTCGTCAATAACAAGATTCAAATTTGATCATAGAAAAGTTTCAATTCTAAAATCCACATGTATCAATAAACATGTACGAATTTAATTATGCGAGTCGTTTTATTGATTTTTTTTTATCATCATGCACGAAATCTTTACATTTGGAAATTGAAACGGAACTTATAGCTACAAAAATTGCGGTACAAATCAAAACTAAAACAAGGTTTTATTGCAATATTATATTGAATTGCTAATAGAGTATCCATGTTATTTTCTTAGCAAAACCCCCCTATGGTTCAATTGTTTTTTAGCACAAACCCCCTGAATAAGGGGTACTAATTGCGAAAGAAAACTAAAAGGCAATGTTTGGTTATGTTTTCATTTCATTTTTATTCTTTCACCAAAACGAATTCGTGTTTATTTAGCTTTTAAATAAAAAAATCCCATATCAATTTGTAAAGTTTTTCTCTCATCCAGACATGATTTGGCTGCTACATTAGATTTTACTACTATAGTAAAAAATGTCTTCACTAATAAGCACATTGACAGCACTTTAAGTTTCAAAGTATTCTTCTAAAATACACTTAAACATAATTTGACTAATACAATATATTTTCTCTCACCTTAAAATATAAACAAGGGAAAATAAAGGAAAACTCCCTCAATACATAAAATAATAAAGGCCGGGTCCAATTCATAATTCGAGATTTGTAAACAAATCTATTTTATATTTTCTGAATTGTATGACCCGTGTAGTTTTTTAGTTATTCCTCTAATACCCTTCTTTTCCATAATTTTCTCCTTATTTTTCTCTATTTACCCACCCCCCTCCCTCTCTCTCTCTCTCTCTCTCTCTCTCTCTCTCTCTCTCTCTCTCTCTCTCTCTCTCTTCTTTTTCATTTTTTCTCTATTTTCTATACTATGAATACCATATGATTTCATGATTTGGTATTCCATTTTACAACACCATAGTATCTTAAATTGAAAAATAATATAGTAAATAAATGAAAAAAATATAGTTACCCAAAGTAAAATAGAAATAACTTCCGAAACAAATCCAAACATTGCCTAAATCAGGGTTTTGCCAATAAAACAGTACAGGCTAGTTTTCTAACAATTCAAAACAACGGAGGGTATTAATTGCAATAAACTCTCTACAACATTCCATACTTGATAATTGATATTGAACTTAGCTAGAGCTAAATTGGTACAATACTTTTTTTCTATAAAAAAATAAAAATAAAAATACTACTTTATTTATTTATTTATTTTTAAATTCAAGTTTTATTTTATTTATGTTGGATAAGTAATAATAGATGCAAAGAAAAAGGAATAATAAATTGTGTGGATAAAAAGTAATATACCATGAGACCATAGGCCAAAAGCTGGATGCCATTATTTCCAAGTGAAGAAGCAGCAAGTTCAAGATTTCCCAAATGCCCACAAAATATCTGAGTTGACATTGATGTTACATTGTTCAGCAAATATACTATTACAGCCGGCCCCGCCAGCCGGAAAAGGTACCTCAGCTCGACTACACTTGCTTTCTGGTAGCGGCGCCACCACGACAAGGTGGCGTCCGACAGTATTTCCTCAAGCTCGGAGCTTACCTCCTCCGCCGCCTCCGGCAGCGCCGGTTTATAGGACTCAAGCAAAGGTTGGTTCACCGCCCCTTTGTTTTCTGAGGAACCCATTTCTTTTTTCGGCTCGGCAGAAAAAAGGCTGCCTTCACGTGTGGCTGATAAATATGGTATTTTGTAGCGGCTTATATATATAATTTGGGACCATTTCAATATTCTTTTTTGTTGTTGGTCAAAAATTAATTATTTGTATGTGGTTTTCGGGCTATAATTAGTCACATCAAAATTAATTAGTGGTGTTTGTATACAAATTGGCATTTTGGTCGTGCACGTCGACTCAGGACCGTTCCTGAGAAATTGGGAGTGCGATGCTAGCTTTAAGAATTTGTATAAATGGGTCCCTGTTTGTGATATATAATGTACACTCTAATTCATTTTGATGGAACATAGCTGAACAAGAAATTTTTGATTAGATACTAAGATTTTTGGAGAAAATATGATTGTATTATTAACGAAGTTAAAATAAATTAAATATTTATGGGGTTTGAGGGCAGAACCGTGATTTTTTTTTGTGAAAATAGTCATTTAAATATTATTGAACAAGTAAATATGTAACATTGGTTTAAATAAAAAAAAATATAGTATATTTCAATTAGCAATAGGATGCGTAGATTACTAAAATTGCAAAGATTAATGGAAAAAAAGTTTAAAATCTTTGAAATAGATAAAATTTTGATAGAAGAAATGAATATGTAACTAATTATAACTGAGCTAAGTCATTTCACAAATGCAAGAATAAGTGTGAGAATTTCCAACATATACTTAAACTATGTAAAATAATTTAGTTATGGTTATTCAAATTATTGAACTGTTTATATATTTTAAATACCATTTAATACTATGACCAGTATATATAAAGCGTACAAAAATATTATTTGATGGCCCCTAATCTTTTTCTATAAATTGGGGGCCGGAAGCGACCGTCTCTCTCACCTATAGTCAGAACCAGCCCTGCTGATCTGACTCACAATTATTTACATTTCCACTTCTAATTCAAGATTTTTGTATTTTTTGATAGGTGATAAGTGTATGTCACGTCTCTATAAGATACCAATCTATCAGCCGCTTATTTGTCACTAGAAGTTGAAAGGGAATATTTGGTGACTTTCTTATGGCTTTCTGAACAACAATTTGAGAACCATTTTTTAAGAGAGAGTCTTATGCACGTATATTGTAATTGTTTCTTTCTTCTTCTTTTTTTTTTTCTCGTCAATTTGTAGATTTAATTATTGCTCGTTTCTTAGTTATTTATCTCGTAGTTAATTAGAGTTAATAAATGGATGAAGAATGAGTAAAAAGTGCACTTTCGGAAGGAAAATCAACTTTCGGAGAAGAATTCTCGCAACAATTTTTGTAATGTGTACATTTTGGATCATATGTATCCCCGTATGATGTTTGATTGCCTTGATTTAAGCGGCATTAGAAAAAAAAAACTTAAAGGGTTGCAACTCATGTTTTAAGTGTTATCAAATTGGGACGGTAAAGTCAAAACAAGGCTTGAAATTAGGGTTTGCCGGAACGGCGCCAGATGGTGCCGGAACGGTGTCCTCTGTTCTGAAATTCTTAACCAAACCGATTTTTGCACTGCGACGCGCCCGAACACCGGGATAACGGTGGGACGGGCGAGGCGGAATCACAGAATGACTGTGTCGCGGCCGGAACAAGTTGGAACGGGAGAAAAAAAAAATGGGAGAAAATTTTGTTGGACCGAGTAAAAAAAGGAAAAAAACAAAAGAACATGGGAAGGTCTGGTGGTGGTCTGGATGCACACCAAAAATTGGGTCAAAATTTGGTAGGATTATGAGTAGGTTTATTAGACTTTCAAAAATTGCAATCTACTCCTATTTGCTTTTTATTTGTCTTAAAGTAATCAGATAATTTCATAACTTACAATTTCACCCTTATTTCTACTTCTCAAGGTTTAAAGAATTGTTGATTATAATTTGTCCATTCCGGTCACAAAGCAGACGCGACGTTGCAATGGAATTGGAACAGCAATGTCCGCGAATGCATACTTCGACATTTCGGCGAACCATGCTTGAAATTGATGTTTGTGCTTTCGATCACACACAGTTGGACGCAAATTAGTGGCGCTCGAGCTGGAATTGCTGAGAGTCACAAGAAAATACGCGTTTTTGGTGCTCGAGCTAGCGGTGCAGACAACCACTATTTTGTGCGGTTTTTACTCTATTTTAATCAAAAAAGAAGATAGGAAAACACCTAACAAATCATTGTTCTATAATCATAGGAGGAGTATACTTTCAAAAAGGACATTCCCGAAGATAGGAATGGCGACGTACAGTGAAGCCTTGATTTTCAGATTCTCTACATTCTTCATCGATATTAATTAAATTTAGGGTTAAATACAAAAACACCCCTGTACTATGGACTTTGTATCATATACCCCCTGTACTACGCATAAATACAAAAACCCCCCCTCACATTACATTTTTTTCCAAAATATGACGAAAATACCCCTACTCAAGCATATATATATATATATATATATATATATATATATATATATATATATATATATATATATATATATATATATATATATATATATATATATATATATATATTGAGCCATTTTCCACTATATATTTTACCATTTTCAGTCAATTTTACGTGGAAAATTTTGATATTTATATTTTTTTCTCCAAAATATCTAATTCTTAGATTTTTTTAACTTTCTCAATAAAACTTTTTATTTTTGTTATTTTGAGTTTCTTTATTTTTTTTCTTAAATTTCTTCCGGTAGTTCAAACATCCTAAGATTACAAACATCTTTACAATCATATTATTGTTGAGAATTTGAACTACCGAAAAACATTAAAGAAAAAAAAAAGAAATTCAAAATGACAAAATTAAAAGGTTTCGGTAAGAAAAAAAATCTAACTAATTAAATGTTTTGAAGAAAAAAAAATATCAAAAATTTTCAAGTAAAATTGATCAAAAATGTCAAAAAATATAGTGGAAGATGGATCAAACAAACCTTTTATTTATAGGCTAAGTAGGGGTATTTTCATCAGATTTTGGAAAAAAAAGATAACAGCAGGGGGGTTTTTGTATTTATGTGTAGTACAGGGGGGTAAATGATACAAAGTCCATAGTACAGGGGTGTTTTTGTATTTAACCCTTAAATTTATTCGTTTCTTAGTTTCTTTTATAGTTTTCTTAGATATAAGCTTAATTTAATTTTTATTATGTTTTATACGATTAGTTCATCATTTAATCTAAAATTTTATTGGTACCCATTGTGAATTCTTGGATTGAATTTCATGTTTATACAAGTTTTATTAATGTGTTTATTTTTATCATACTTTATTTATTGTGTTCATGATTAGGTGTAATTGGCATGAATATAGGATACACATAAGTAGCCATTATTGGAACTTGAACATTAATGTTTTATGTATAATTGATTCTCCAATGTTTTCAAAACCGGACCGGACCGGCCGGTCGGACCGGTTCAACCGGGAACCGTTCACTGATCCGGTCCGGTTGGACTCCAAAACTCGGAAAATGCAAAAACCCGGTTTGAAAGGCAACAAACCGGAAAACCGGTGGTTCAACCGTAAAACCGGAAACCGGGATCAAAACCGGGTTTTCATCTATGTTTCTTTAAAAACGCATTCAGATCTAATGCATCACCAAGTAAAAACGAATGGATGGTAGTGTACTGCACCAGCACAAACATTGAAGATAAAGAGTGTGAATTTAGTGTCTGATCATTGAAGCCAAAAAATATTTATTGTGAATTTAAAATATCTCAAGTAGAATATCTGTAGATGAGAGTTTGTGCTTCGGTTGTGGTTGGAGCTGGGTGAATGGTTGAGAAGAAGAAAGAGATCAGAAGTGTGAGTCTTTGTGAGTTGGTTGGGCGGCGGATGAAATAAAATGGGTGTTAGGGTTTACCTTTTATTCTTTTGTTTATTTGCTTAAATTATAAAAAATAACGTGATGAAAAGTGAGTGGCAAAGCTATTGAGAAATATCCATATATTAGTTTTCTATGTATTTAATTGTATTATAAATTCATCAAAAAAAATTGGATTAAAAATAATTAATAATTAATAATTAAATTAAACTCGTTGTTGGTGCAGTTTAAGATAAATCCGTTGTCTTTAATGTAAATTTGTAATATAACACTTCAAATTATTTATAAATAATGAAAAATGCAAAATAAATAAAAAACCCGGTTGGACCCCGGTTGGACCGGTCCAACCGTGACCCAGTCGGCTCTCCGGTTCGATGTCCGGTCCGGTTTTGAAAACATTGTGATTCTCATATATACACCGTGAATTATATCGACTGTGAGCATATTATATATTAGAATCATAATTGACGGTTGATTGTAACTAACTAATCTTTATGTGCTAGTAAATAAGTCATTAACTTGTTAAATTGACGGTTTATTTATGACACATAGAAAGATGACTTCCTATAATTTTTTAACTTGAATGTTGATTCGACCCGAATGGTCGAGATAGCTGTGAATATATGTTGGATTTGGGAATGGTTTAAATGGGGCCCAAAAGACCTGCAAAATAAGGAGCACTAGCAGTCTCTGACGTTAGCACTCCGACAATCAAGTCAGTTGAGCAATCGAGATAGAGGAAAGTAGGTAATAATGGTGTAAAAAACGTATATGTTCTCTACCTTTTGCTATTTATACCTGCATTTTTGTCTAGCGTGGGAGTACCGTTGTCACTCCTAGGTCATGCCCCCTCACAGGGATGATATGACTTTCCGGATTTTCTTACCTCTTCTCCAGCGAACTCTTTTCTTAGGACGCAAGCTCTTTTGATTGAGTGGCGACTTCTGCAAGCTCGCCCGGCTTTACGGGACAAGAGCTCACCTGTCGATCCTTACTCGCTATCGGCCCCACGTGGGTAGTTCTCCAGTCCTTGTCACTGTTGTTCTCGTTGTCACTTTACCGTAATGCTAGTCCCATCTGTCAGCCCGCCCATTCCTTGTAGCGCAAGGTGGTGGCAGCCTCATGGAAGCTTGGGTTTTTCGTAGATTGGTCTCTCTTTGTGGGCTTCTTCTTAGTGGGCTCCCTTAATGGACTTTATATGACAAATGTGTCCGAATCAAATGTAATCAACCTTTATTGTTTTTAGTAGATCACTCACCAAAATCAATAATTGTGACTATTTAGGTACGTAGAAGTTAAAATAATATTTGCTCAATGTGTGTTTGACACTCCTATTCTAAAATGTTCACTTTCTTACTTGTTAACGATACATGTGCTAGCGTCTGTGTAGAAATTATTGGTGAAAATACCTACACGCAAGTGCACGTATCAAACAAGTAATATAGTGAACAATTAAGTTTGGATATCAATTCTATGAGAAATATTCAACTGTCTAATCCTAAGCGTTAGATTCTAGCAACTATGTTAAAGCTCACCCTATACAGTCGAATTAAAGATGATTTATCTAAATACTAAACTAAACTACATTTTAAAAAGCAAATATGAGCAAGTAAACAATTAACACGGAGATTTGTCAATTTAAAAAGCCTAAAATTTTATCTTCCCCTATATGTTTATTGATCCCCCAATTTCCTTCAATTATGCAAGCAAATAATTCGGATTACTAACCTGAGATGCTAATTTAATAATAACCCCCTTCAGCGTGTATTATGATTCTATTATTCAGGACTAAATCACTGTATTCCTGTGCAATTCAATCAAGAACAAAGCTTTAAGAACAAATCTCAATAATTGCTACCTAAGAGGTTATCTATATTCCCTATGATAACACAATAAAGGTTCCTCTACCACAGTTGTCATTGTTGAACCGATCTCCGATTCCTGCATTCAACAATAACAATAAAACACATAAAGTGATCAAGTTAATGCACTTAATAAATCAAGTAGAAGAAATGATCCAAAATTAATACTTTCATATTTCCTTATTTGCAACTATTGCGAGTTGTTACGAGATTCCTTCTCCCAATTTGATTTATTTCTTTATTTGCAACTTTTTCCTTTATTTTTGATCATTTTTTCTTCATGGACACATAATTATCGTTTTCACCTATAAAACACAAAATCTATCAAACAAAGAACAAATATAATTAAATCTAAACAAAAGATCCATGTATAAAGTAAACGTATAGAATGTAAATTCTACACTCAACAGAAATCTCCAACAAAACGTCATTAATTAACCATGTAAGATGATCTCGGGTTTTAGTAAATGTTGATAAAAAGAATTTGATCTCGAATCAAATAACACTGCACCTTTTACACAACTAATTATGTGAGCTCTTGTGAGGCACTTTCTCTTCAATTTTCAATGTGAGACAATGTCGTCTGGCTCGGGACATAATAGAATCATGATCGGATGTTTAGAAGAATTGAAGGTTAAAATTAAGAGATGATTGAAATCGGAACAAAAAAGGTTCGTTCACCGTTTGTTTTTAGAACAACACATTCTTTTGATGGGGAAATTAGCAAGCCCCTCCCCCAAAAGTAATTAGAGAAAATCCCTTCCTCTTTAAAATAATCTATCTAACAAATTTAAATTGTCTAATATTCCCTTGAAGAACCCTAATCTCATTTATCATTTCTTTCTTTTTCTCTGCTATTTTTTTCTCTTTTAAATTTTCCACCCAAAACCCTCCAAAATCTCTCTCTCTCCAAAATCTCTCATTTTTCATCCTCGATCCGAAAGCGAAGAGCAAGAGTTGTTGACGCTGCTAGAACGACGCTCCTTCTACTTCTCCTTCTCTTGGAGATGGCTTTTTTCGCCGCGTATTGCCGGAACGAGTGTGAGGAAGATGACTTTTTTGTCGATATGTTGCTGGAATCGAATCTTGATGGGTGGTGGTTCTGCTTTGGTTGGTGGTACGGGTTGTGATTTACTTTATTTGTAATAAAAAAATCGTCAGAATATCGAAGTGGTGGTGATGGTGTGGTGTGGCGGCGGTGTTGTGACGATGGGGAGGTTGATCTAGGGTTTTTTGGTAGATCGATGGAGGGCGACGGGGGCAGAGAAATTCGCACATGATGGACCCTTAATCGACTCCGTGTTTTGGTAGTTGATTAAGTTAATGACTATGCTCTGGTAGTCGATTAAAGTGTTAATCGAATGTTTTGGTAGTCGGTTAAGGTTACTCGATTTTATTTTTAACTCATTTTTGGATTATTGTGTATTGATTCCGATTTATATAAATCAATTACAATTTATGTAAATTATTTTTTTTGTAAAAAAAATTGATTTTCATTTTTATGTAGTCGATTTTTATTTTATTTTTAGTAGTCAGTTCCTTAATCGACTATGCTTCATCATAGTCGATTAATATGCTTCATAATCGATTAATATATCTTGTAGATTTATATGCCTATAGAAATCAATTAACCTAAGTTGTAACAGTCAAGTTGTGGAAACAATATTCAGTTACAACTATAATTCTTGTGTTAACACAGTTATAAACTACTTAAAGCAAATAAATGAACACAAGCAATTAATGTGGTTCAGACACAAATGTGCCCTACATCCACGTGGACCTGCAAACACGATTTCACTAGTTCAGATTTACAGTGTACATTAATAGGACTTATTAAAAACACTAAAGACTCCCTCTTTATGTAATATGCCGTTCTTGTACACAACTCGAACTTCGTGTTTCTTCCAACAGCAGCTCCACCCGCGTGCCTTGAACTTTCTTCAAGCCTGAACTCCCTTCAGAAAACGCGGCTGATCTCCCTTGAGATCTATACAACAAATCTGTATATGTTGGCACAGTGCAACGACGGCACAGTCCTGCTCCGCAGAACGCCTTGGCAAAACTTCGATGCTATGAAGAGGTTTTTCTCCCAAATAATGCCCACGGTTCTTGTATGTCTTGGAGGCTTATATAGCCACGAAAATAAGCCCTAAGACCTAACTTGAACCCCAAGAAATCTATTTAACTAGGTAATAGAATCCTAGTTGATTTCTACTTCTATTCTAGATAAGTACAAAAGATACCTAACTAGAATGAAATACATGGAAATAAATCTATGTCCTAATAGAATTATTATAATAATAGGACTCTAATAAATTCCAAAATAAATATGGAAAACAAATCTTTGCCAATCTTTTAATTCCAAAACTTGGCGGATTTTCTCGATCTTCAATAGCCGGAAATATGGCGCCAACAATCTCCCCCTTTGGCATAGATTGGTCAGAATCCATATTTAACAAGAACTCCCCATGCATATGAGATTTTCTCTCTTTGCAGGAATGATTAACTCCCCCTGCATCACATACTGTTAGTACAATAGAAGTTGCAACAGAGAAATTTCCTGCAGCACAAAGTTATCCAAAACAAGCCCAAGGCACAAAATAAAGATAACCAAGGTCATATCCAAAAAGCAGGAAAGTAATCATGACTATAACAGTCCTAAATAAGACATAATTTTAAGCAGTTCAAAAAGGAAAACAAAAAAGTTTTTCAAGAAAACTTCCCTTAATAATCATAGTCGGAGAGCTGATCATTATCATGAGAATTGCTGGACGCTTTGCCTTGCGGTTGTGGATTGCTGCTTCATCATTGAAGTTTTTGCTGGGGCATCCGGAGTTGCATCTGGAGTTGTTGCTACTCCCCCTTTCTGACCAGACTGTGCCAAAGTCTTAAGAAGCTGGTCCTGAATAGACGAAAATCCCTGAGCAAGCTGAGCCTGAATAGACTCCTAAAACGAGTGAGCTCATCTTTGGTGACCACATCAACTGGCGGCGGAATAGAGGCAGAGACAATGGGAGTCTTTTTCGCGCGAGGGGCCGTCTGAACAACAGAAGGATCGACAGGAGGCAGATCAGCAAAATGTTCAGAAAGGACCTTACCATGGATAGTGATTGGACGGCCAGGAGGATCCAACAGAGTGGCATTACGAGTGGGCAGGCCTTGTTTGATCAAGAGCTGATAGATCAGAGAATGAAACGGCAGATGCTCACACTCGGTTCAGGAATTGGCTAACACACCAATCTGATTGAAAATCAAATCACCAATATTGATTGTATGGTCGTGAGTGATGCACCATAAAAATTCAGCTTGGGTGGGATTGAGAGTGGCATTGTGGTTAGTGGAAAACCAGTTGGAAATGCCTATCTTGAACAGGACCGAATTCAACTGAGCCAGCTTAGAGACATGAAAAGCAGATTTCGGACCAGGCCATTTTTTCAACACTTTGGCAGTGAGAACAGAGGCCTAAGTATCTTTAGAAACAGAAGTTTGGAAGTAACCCCATTTGGACACTTATAAACGTCATCGATCAAGGAAGGAGTTACAGATGTAATGCTCACGTGAAGTTTCGTAAAATTCTCATTGATACAACCAATTTCAGGAGCAACCAGATGTCATGGGCCCAGATTCATTAAGTGAACTCTTATTCGCCGTGAGAGCAACCTCTAAGAAATGTGGTGACAAGGAATGGTAGATCAACGAGGGAAAAGGTAGGAATCACTCCAACTTTTTCTGCGAGAGTTAGCAAGAGCTCCATTTCGAGCAAAGATGTACTCCCCAATGTTGATAAAAACAGCATTAGTGACGCTTCAAAGAAACCCAGCATACAGTGATCACAACAGCTATGGTGTCATTGACACAAAGGGCGTATCAGTGATTTGATTCTTACACCAGTAAAAATCTTTATTCAATTCAGGAGCCACATTGCAAAATTTTCCTTCGCAAGTAACCGCGAGACCCAACAATGGAGTTAGAACTCTGGTGAAGATTCTGATGACTCAGATCTAGTTGGAAATACGGCAGTAAAGGTAGCATAGGTCTACTCAGAAAGAGATTGGTGGCCACTCGAAGCGTATGACTCATCCTCAAGACCATAATTGCTCTCAAACTTCCTTTGAGGCCGGGTAAGCTGCGCATGGGCGCTGAAAGCAGCTTCTTCAATTACGACATGGTCTTCACCACCAACATCTTCTGGCTTAGACATTGAAGGATCACTTTCAACCAGAATATTGTCCAGCGCATCAGAGACAACACCTTATTTGGAGCTTGAGGCTGGTGACTGCACCTGTGTATGGGCTCCGGTATTGTTGCCACGAGAGAGATGGGAACTACAGAGACCAATGTTGTCGTCACAGACCTTGATGTTTTTCCAGACTTCTTGTCGGATGGCGATGCACAGTTCTTTTGTGCTTCCTCATTTCAGACCCCTCGACTGATTTGTCTCTTTCCATAGTAAATATGTGGAGCACAGAGAAGAGAAGAGACGAGTAGCTTTCGAAAAACATAGAGAGATATTGGAGAGAGAGATCGAGTATAAGAAATATTGAGAAATCCTAGAAGCCCTAAAGATAGGATGATAACAGATCCCACAAACATCATGATAAAACAGAAGTATATTCCCACATGCTTCTTTAGAGATTCGAACAGATCACGTATCAAGACAGCCATGTGTCAAGAGTCAGCCAGAGGCCACAATAAACTCAAAAACCCTAGAAGGGGCAGATATTTAAAGCACAAGGAACGAGAAAAGAGGCAGAAAAAGAGAGGACTCTTCAAATACCGGATATTTTCGAATCAGAAGAAGATCCCACAAAATCCGTGACCAATAACAAACAAGATATTCTCCACACGAAACATCAAAAAATAGAGAAGGCAGATGATATGGCCATAGCCACGTGGCCAGAGACAACTAGTAGCCAAAAAATTCACAAAGCCCATATATAAAAAAATCAAGAAAAATTTTTAAAACGAAAAAATCACATCTTTTAAGGAAAAGAAAATCAAGAAGATCACAAGATTAAAAGTTGAGGGCTTGGTTTTCATGAATTAATTTGATAATCTTAAAGAAAATCACAATAGAAGGCCACCGAGCAAACTCTTGGATGCACGATATATCTATAACCCCATGACCATACTCAAGAAACCATAATTTAGGTATTTTTTTAGGGTTATGAATGCGTATGCAATTAGCACAACAATTCGATCGTGGACTTCAAGGAGAATTTCCTAATATATGCTTGAATATCATCTCAACTTTTCCCTCTTTTTTTTTTTTTTTTTTTTTTTTTTTTTTTTTTTTTGGGATTTTGAATTCGGACTATTTTTCTTCTCCTTTTTTTTTTTTTTTTTTTTTTTTTGAATTCGAACTATTTTTCTTCTCCTCTTTTTTTTTTTTTTTTTGTTGATATGATGTTCAAGCAAACATTAGGAGGGCAACCTCCTTAAGAATCCACATAGCTTTTAAATAGAAGTCAGGGATGCATATGCGGTAGCATAATTGTCCCAATAGAGGTATGATCTTTGAGATGAATGAGGTCATAGACATTGATCACTCCCGATAGAGGGGGCAGCACACTTCTATCATGGCTAACTGTGGAAACAAAAATTAATTCACAAAAACTAACGCTCAAACAATTAGTCAAAATGAACATCCTATCATTCCTATTCCAAAAGCAAGGATGTCACATTCGTAGGTGACACATATAATGTCCGATTAAGAAAATTCAAGTGCAATCCGGACATAAACAGTAATTGCACTATTATAGAAAATTCAGTTTTGCACATGGCAAATTCCAAGCGCTTTACGCAAGGAATCAAACCTAAGGAAATCAAGAGGCTTTGTGAAAATATCGGCTAGTTGATTGTCTGTGGACACATAATCTATAGTCACACGTTTCTGCTCAACTAATTGCCTGATGAAATGAAGACGAATATCTGTATGTTTTGTCCTAGAATGCTGAACATGAGTTTTAGAAATATTTATGGCACTTTCATTATCACAAAAAACATGCAACTCTTTTTCACAAAAGCCATAGTTATTTAACATATGTTGCATCCAAAAGAGTTGAGTGCAACAGCTACCTACAGCTATGTATTCACACGCAACATTAGATATGGAAATTGAATTTTGTTTCTTACTGTACCAAGATACCAAATTGTTACCCATGTAGAAACAACCTCCTGTGATGTTTTTTCTGTCATCCACATCTCTTGTCCAGTCAGCATCACTATTCCCTGCAAGACAATTGTTAGTATCTTTTGAATACCATTTTCTCAATTTGGGAGTTCTACTAACATTTCTGATAATGCGCTTTACAACACTCAAATGACTCTCTTTAGGGCTTGCTTGGTACCTAGCACAAATACCTACGCTGAAACAAATATCATATCGACTAGCAGAAAGATAAAACAAATTTCCTATCAAGCTCTTGTATAGTGTGGAATCAACGTCTGTGCCGTCACAATCTCGTCCCAACTTCTCAATTGAGGTCATTGGTGTTGTTAAAGGCTTTGCCTTTTTCAACCCAAATTTACTTACCACGTTATTGGCATATTTGCTCTGTGAGATAAATATCTCATCATCTAGGTGCTTTACCTTGTCATTGCTCAGAACCAGTTCCCACATGTCATTTCGAGAAAACTGCTCAAGTTCCTCAAACTTGGCTAACACCCAAAATTCATCAAGAATTGCTTCTTTGATGTTTTTTGGTTCAACAGTGGAAGTGAGATAGACATACCTGACCATTTCATGGTAGTCAACCTTGGGCTTATTGCAAGTTTTCATACCTTCTTTACCAGGGGTAACATCTTCAGTTGTGACATAAGATGTCGGTACTGATACTTCTGTGATTTTGTCTTCTGGTATTTCTCTTCCAATACTCTCAGTTTGTTTCCCCATTAGAAATTCGCCACATAAATCTGGTGTATTGGAGTTTAGTTGGGGAACACCTTTCACACAACCTTCATTAATATTTCGTGTTAGATCCTGAAAATTCAAATTCCCCAGTCGATGACAACACATATCTGTGATATCAGAGGTGGTGAGGGGACACTGTTCAACTTGGTCAGTTTGATCAATTTTATAACAATTATCAGAGAATCTATAACCAGATAGAACACACCTGTGGTTTGGATCAAACACTTCACACTTACGCTTGGTGAACAACACTGAGTCGTATAGATCACATAGCTGACTTACGCTGAGTAGGTTTGATTTCAAACCCTCTACATACAGAACGTTGTCAAGGTTAGGTAATCCTCCAACATCCAAGTTACCTTCTCCTTTCACAAAGGCCTTGTTTCCATCACCAAGAGTAACTTGTCCACCAGACACATTATGCAGGTTCTTCAAGTAATTAGGTACACCTGTCATATGCTTGGAGCAACCACTATCAAAATACCAAGAGTTCGTAGTACATGCTTTTAAAGAAAGAATAGCAGGAAAGCAGTTTGCATTATACTTATTCATCCATTTATTATCAGAGTATCTTCCCATGCAGCGGAATTGGATGATTGATATGCTAAACTCTTATTTATCAATTTCCATCTTTTAAAGCATTTTGGCCTAACATGTCCTACTTTGTGACAGAAATGACAAGTTGGCACAAACTTTTTTGTATAAGACTGTGAGGAAACATGTTGTGAAGTAGGTTTGACAGTATTATTCACAAAATTAATTTTTCGATTTGGATTAGGTTTACCATCGAACTTACTCCCAATATAGCCAAGACCAAGTTTATCAGGATTTGAGGGATGAGCATTTAAAATTTCATCTAACCTTTTTGAAGGAAGAATCGTAGAGCGATTTAACTTACTGACTGACGCCTCTAACGTTGTTGCGACAGGGGAGTTGTCACACTTCAGGTTGAGGCAGGGTTCAGCATTTTTCATTGAAGGAGGATTTTTCTTGATCTGCCTTGTCTTATTGCAATCGTTGTTTCGCAAATGTCTCAACAATTCTTTTAGATTGACAATATCTTTCAAAGCAAAATCATGTTTTACCTCCAGTGCCTCATTTTCCAATTCAAGCTCATCTATTTTGGCCTTCAGGTTGACTTTAACTGCTTCATTCTCCTCTTCCAGTTCCTTTACTTTCTCCTTCAAACGTTTGTTTTCATCACTAACCTCATGACATTGCTTTAGAAGATCATTCAGTTGCTGTTGAATCATCTCAATGGAGTATTCTTCATCATCCTCTGAATCTTCTTCTCCTGTGGGCAAAAAAATTGTGTTTAAATTTCTATGATTCTCGAGATTACGAGTAGCATACCTAAGGTGTGGTGGTTCAGTGCATGTGACAACATCGTGTGTCACGTCAGTAACCCTGCATGTACCACAGAAGTCAATACTAGTTTCAGCATCACTTGCTTCACTTTCATCATCAGATTCAAAGTTATCGTCACTCCAGGTTGTAGCAAGTGATTTTCCTTGCTTCTTCTGAGTGTTTGCACATTCAGATTGAATATGACCATAGCCACGACATTCTCTACATCGAATCCCCTTCCTAACTTCTCGCTTGTTTGTAGGACTTCTGGGATGTCCATTCATTTTCACGAGTTCTCCGAAGTTTTTGGCTATTAGAGACATGGATTTTGTTAGCTTGACTTCGAGTGCTGTCATGGGAGCTGAGGGCACGGATGGTGTCACAACAGACACAGTTTGTAAAGCGATTTTTCTCTCTTTATCCATTCTACTGATGTTCAGCTTGTTTTCAAAGGTCTGTAGATTTTCGATCAGATCTTCAAGCCGCAATGAGTCCACATCACTTGCTTCCTCTATAGCAGTGACCTTATATGCGAACCGGTCTGGCATAGATCTCAGCACTTTACGAACAAGTTTTACTTCAGGGTAAGTTTCACCGAGGCCATGGGCTTCATTTGCGATGTCGCATAATTTGGAGTTGAAATCGCTCACGGTTTCAGTTTCCTCCATCCGAAGATCCTCAAAACGAGTAGCAAGCATCTGAAGTTTTGATAATCTAACAGAGGTAGTCCCCTCATAGGCTGTTTGAAGTTTTTCCCATGCTTCCTTGGCACACTCACATGCTAAGATGATTTTGAATTGATTGATATCAATTCCATTGAATATGGCATTCAATGCTTTGGAATTCATATTTGCGGCAATCTGTTCAGTTTTGCTCCAGTCTTTTTCATGTTTCTCAATTTGAATTCCTTTTTCATCTGTGGCAACAGGTCGTTTCCAGCCAGTCAGAACTGTGCGCCATGCATCTTCATCCATTGACTTGATGAACATCTTCATCTTGGTCTTCCAATAAGAGTAATTGGTTCCAGTAAGCAGTGGTGGGCGAGTCGTGGAACCGCCTTCCATATGAGCATTCATAGTACCTATGGAAGAAAATGGCAAATAAATCAAATTCCCAAAATCACACACTCTGTTTATCTAGTGAGAGGCTCTTGATGCCAATTGTAGATTTATATGCCTATAGAAATCAATTAACCTAAGTTGTACCAGTCAAGTTGTGGAAACAGTATTCAGTTACAACTATAATTCTTGTGTTAACACAGTTATAAACTACTTAAAGCAAATAAATGAACACAAGCAATTAATGTGGTTCAGACACAAATGTGCCCTACATCCACGTGGACCTGCAAACACGATTTCACTAGTTCAGATTTACAGTGTACATTAATAGGACTTATTAAAAACACTAAAGACTCCCTCTTTATGTAATATGCCGTTCTTGTACACAACTCGAACTTCGTGTTTCTTCCAACAGCAGCTCCACCCGCGTGCCTTGAACTTTCTTCAAGCCTGAACTCCCTTCAGAAAACGCGGCTGATCTCCCTTGAGATCTATACAGCAAATCTGTATATGTTGGCACAGTGCAACGACGGCACAGTCCTGCTCCGCAGAACGCCTTGGCAAAACTTCGATGCTATGAAGAGGTTTTTCTCCCAAATAATGCCCACGGTTCTTGTATGTCTTGGAGGCTTATATAGCCACGAAAATAAGCCCTAAGACCTAACTTGAACCCCAAGAAATCTATTTAACTAGGTAATAGAATCCTAGTTGATTTCTACTTCTATTCTAGATAAGTACAAAAGATACCTAACTAGAATGAAATACATGGAAAACAAATCTTTGCCAATCTTTTAATTCCAAAACTTGGCGGATTTCCTCGATCTTCAATAGCCAGAAATATGGCGCCAACATATCTGATAGAGAAAAAAATTAAAAACAAAGAAAAAAACATTTTTAAATAATAATAAATAATAAAAACAGCTGATGCACATAGAACATGATAGTACTGATGAGGTGGCAGGAACATACTTGAAAATAATGACTGACTGAAATTATGAGTGAACTTTTCTCAAATAATGCAAAATAATTTGTGTCTCTTCGTGTTTAAAAAAAATATTGGGTGATTTTATCAAAGAACCTCTTCTTTTGACACCCAGAATTATGAATTAGACAGGAGTATTTGGCCGGGCAGAGAACGCTGCCTTTTGTGGCCAATAAAGTACCGTAAATGTATTTGCAGCGGCTAATTTTGAGATTGCCTGATGCATCTAATTGGACAATTCAAATATAGTTTAGTAGTTCGTCAAAATTATTATATATGATATATAAGTTATAATTGGTCGCATTAAGGTGGTGTTTGCAAATGATTATTTAAAAGCAGAAGTTAGTGAATGTGAGTTAAGTCGGTTTTAAGTGTCTATTTCTAAAAGTTGGGGGTGTTTGCAAATATTTCGGAAAATGTACTTAAATATAAAAAGCAGTGTTATGGGTGCGTTTAAAAAAATAGTTTAAAACAGATTATTTCAAGAGAAGTAAAAGTTGATTTTGCAAACACCTGAAAACATATTATGAGCAAAAAAAACTCATAATCACTTCCAAAAAGCTTTTCCAAACACCACCTAAATCAATTTTGCAAACAAAATGGCGGTATGGTTATTGTCACATGGATTTCTTTGCACAAGAATTTTTACCTCCATGTAGCCAGGTTTCCACATAAAAGCAGCCTGTCTTTGCCTCGATTATCTTTCCACAAACTCATAAGAACTTTGATCAAACAAGTAAACGCCACAATCAACGAATATGTAATGGATAATAAAAATACATAAGCACCTTTACGTGCAATGCACAACTTTTATACTATTTCACAAAAATATACAAAGGAAGACCAAACTACATTCACATCCGACCTCAAATTAAGTCTCAACAATGCAATCTAAACTCCCTATGTCTACATGGCTCAGATTTTGTGCACTCGTAGCCAATTAAATACGATAAAACGAAAAATACAGTTTACACACTAAACTATCTAGGGACACATGACGGCACGCATGTCTTATACTTGGCTCACTTGTATAAGTTACAAGGAACAGTTTTCATGCATTCAAGCATCTTTCATAAATGCCGAAATTACACATAAATCCTTCAAACCGTAATTCTCAATCAATTTCATGACTTAACCCTAATTAGTCACAATTTTACGAATTAATAAATTTTGATCTATAGCCCAATTTTGTCCCTAATTATAACAGTCGTCGCCGTTGATTTTTTTTTTCCCGGCTGTGTAACTGCCATAAAATAATATTATTGTTAACACAGTAATAATATTATTGTGTTAACCATAATATGAAGTAATATTATTCTGTTTGACTGTAATATTATTGTCTCAGACAGTAATATGAAGTAATATATATTACTGCGTTGGATTGTAAGATTACTGTCTCAGACTGTAGTATTGTTGTTAACACAACCATATTAATGTGTAAATACTAATACTATTGTCTTACCCTGCAATATTGCTGTCTCAAACAGTAATGTTGTCGTTAACACAGTAATATTACTATAGCCCCCTACGCCCATATTAATATGGTACAATTTATATTTTCGTCAAGGGCCCCCAAATATGTCTGATCGACTTTGCTCTTTGGTGGTGCTAGTTACCCATCGCCGCCCTCTGCCGACAGGAGGAAACCAAAAAAGATTAGCCTGCAGCCGCAGCAACAACTGTCACCAGCCCAACCACCGCCGGTGATAGTTACTAACCATCGCCTTCTGCCAACGCCGCCTCACTCCACACGAGGAACCATAAAAGGATTAGCATGCGGTTGCTGCAACGATCACCACCAGCCCAACCACCGTCGCACAGAGAAAGCAAACACGAAGGTTATAATCCTTTCATTGATTTAACCACCATCCCCACACCGTGTGACCCAATAACGCCCCCATAACGTCGCCGCAAACCATGTCCAATTCCTACAATTGCAGCGTATGCGGTAGCCGGTAAGTCCATCCCTTCATGACTTGAATTTGACGAACAATAGAAAACCACCATAAGTGTGTAGAGTTGTGGAAGAAATTGTCGGATTTTTAGAGACTTGTAGCTCGGTTTAGCGGCTTTGGTGGAAGCCTAGCCGGTGGAGATATTGGTTTTGGGGTGTGTGTGTGCAGCAGAGGGATTTTCTTAAAATGTGTGGGGCTGAAATGAAATTTTAAACACTTAATTTTTTGGCTTACAAAAATTTGGGATGAATCTATAATTTTTAAAATATATGATAAAGTATATTTAGGTCTTTTCAGGTCAAAAATTACACATCCAGCCGCACCACCGGTGCGTGCAACACACACACTGTGAGTTGTGAGGGGCTGTGTTAGCTTTGACTAATTTCTATTGGGGGTTCTCGCTAATTATTTTAACACGGAAACTTTTTCAACAATTAGAGATTACACAGGATAGTTTTTTGGAAGAAAAAAAAACCCGCTTTAAATGAGGCTAAATTGGACTTCTCATAAGAAATAAAAAATAAAAATAATTAGGTACATTATTTTATTTAATTTTTTTAAGCAAATTAGGTACATTATTTTACTCAAGGCATTATTCACGACATTGTTGAGTGTAGATTTTACGCTCAATACGTTTACTTTACGTGGATCTTTTGTTGAGATTTAATTATATTTGTGCTTTAATTGCTTGATTTTGTGTTTTATAGGTCAAAACGAGAATTAGGTGTTCATGAAGGAAAAAAAGATCAAAAAGAAAGGAAAACGTTGCAAATTAGGAAATAAATCAAATTGGAAGAAGGAATTTCGTCACAGCTTTGGCAGTGTCCACCATTTCGAGCATATCTCTCTCATACAAACTCCAAATCAGCTGATTTTAGCGGCATTGGAAAGCTAATTTCAAGGGCTACAATTATTATTTACGCAACATTCCAAAATTCGGACTCCAACATGACGAAAATTGAAGAACAAATCCTGATGAGGGAAAGTGGCGGAAATTTATTACTATTAGGTTTCCACTACTTCCTTATCAAGAAAAACCTATAAAAGCAACAAGTCTCTACACCATAAACACGAAATTATACATCACAAAACGCGAGGAACGAAGATCAACGAAGACTCAAGCATATTTTTTCTTATTTTATTTATTTATTTTATTTTCCTTATCATAAGAATCACGAGTAGCTAAGTTTTTATTTTCTAAGATTTTATTTGGAACCCTATGTGGGATTTATGAACCCAATTCTATAATTTTATGCAAGTTTTAATCCCGGGTTATTTCTTCTACTTGTTTTATTAAGTGCATGAACTTGATCAACTTATGTGCTTTTATGTTATTATTAATTGCATGAATCGAAAGATCGGGTTAATAATTAGAACTGTGGTAGAAGAGCCTTTGTGGTATTAACGTAGGAATATAGTTAATCTCTTAGGTAGTCATTATTGAGATTTGTGCTTAATGTTGTGTTCTAGAATTAATTGCATAGGAATATAGTAATTGAATCTAGAGTATTAGAATCGTAATACACGCGGAAGCGGGTTATGATTATTTTAGTATCTCAGGTTAATAATCTGGGTTAATTACTTGCATAATTGAAGGAATTGGGGGAGTAATAATCACATAGGGGGGAGAATAAAATCCTAGGCTTGTTTACTCTGATTAAACCTTCGTTTTAAATTGCTTTCTTGTTTTTGCTTGCCATTTAATTTAGTTTAATTTTGTTAATTCTCTCTAAATTCGACTCTGTAGGGTGAGCTTGAAAATAATTGGTAGAATTTAGCGTCTATGATTAAATAATTACATATTTCCTGTGGGTTCAATATCCGGACTTAATTCTCCACTATATTACTTGTACGATACGTGCACTTGCGTGTAGGTTTTCGGCCACCAGACATAGAGGTCCATAATCTGTATTTCGTGGAACCGAATAGGGAACCAAAGTGCTAGATATTATATGGCTTATTTCCACTTTCCACCATTAAAATGTAGCCTTTTGGCACTTTGCACTCTAAAAAAATATTAATAGTTTTTTGTACTCTTGAAATGCAATAAATCATTCACATCGCACCCCAATTGAAAATTTAAGGTTACTGAGTATAATTTCATAGTATTTCCAAATAAAAAAATTCTTTGGTGTGATAAAATATAATTCCAATAATATAATTCTAATAAAACAATTACAAAATTATTGGATAGCTATGTCTTTAATTTTATTTTGTAAAAAAATAGTTGATGGATAGAAAAATTAAAATTTGAATACTTTGTACCAAGAAGATAAATATCGAGTGAAGTAGGAGCCTCCGTATAATATTTGTACGGTATATTTATTGAGGCTATGTTATCTTTACAATAGTAATTGTTTTTGTTCTGAAAATGTCAAGTTAAAATGTTTATTTTCATCCACAGTTAAATTATTTTCTCAGACTCATATCAATTGGGGTGTAATGTGAATGATTTATTATTTTTTAGTGCTATTAATTTTTTTCAGGGATGCAAAAGTCCAAATGCTTCATTTAGAGGGTGAAAAGTGAATGTAAGCTGATATTATATGGTTCATTTTTTACCGGAATAAATTCGATAAAAATCAAAAGAAAAAACAAAACAAAAATCCAAATAAGAGCTACGACATCCGTTTTCACATTAAAAAAAATACCGGTGCATTTCACGAAAGAAGATGAAGGCAATCATTATTTAAAGGGGAAACTACAGTTTGCACCCCTAAACTATAGGGTTTGTCGCAAACACCCCTATAAACTACAAAACGTAACAAAATGACCCACGACTTTAACAGTCAAACTTCAGATTTTTAACACCGTTACTATTAGTGAGTATTTACATATTAACCCTCATTATGTTATGCTGCAATCTGACGTGGCATCATCACCGTGGATAATCATTTCCCTCTCAATAGAAACCAGACCCGTCTTTTTTCTTTCTTTTTTTTCTCCTTTTCTTTTTGGAGAAAATCAAATTCCTCCTTTGAAAAAACCAGCCCGTGCACCTAAAAATTGGAATTCACGCTGCAGTGTGACCTATGACAGAAAAGCTCTTGTAATCAAAGAAAGATTCTTTTTTTCTGGCTCCATTCACTATCCAAGAAGCTCACCTGATGTAAGTAAATAAAATCCCCATTTTTTTTTTCTTTTAAATTAATTTTATTTTTATTTATTTAAATTAAAGATAATATTTTCAAGAAATGCAGATGTGGGAGGGGCTTATACAAAAGGCTAAAGATGGAGGGTGTTACCCCCTTAGTCGGTGATATCGGTAATGACTCGAGTGTGGCCGAGTCATGACCGAGAATGGGTGTCAAGCGAAGGTTGGCACAAGACAGCCACACAATCGGCCAATGAGTGGTCGAGTGTCGGGCAAGCATTCGGGGTGTTTGTCCGAGAAAGCAAGGATCGGCTTGGTTCAAGTGGGAACGGTGATCGAGAGTACTTGTGGCTGGCACGGGCGTTGCTCGGCAGCAAATGCGAACAAGCGTGGGCAGTGATCGGCATGCGGCCGATAACTTGGGCAAACGAGCGTTCGAGGGAAATCGACCACGACTTGACAAGCATGGGCAAGTCGATGAAGGCAGCCCGATGTGCGGGCGTGCCAAAGACCGTGTAGGCAAAGAATTGGTGCCAAGAAGTGTTGGCACAAGGCAAGCTACACATGGGCCGAACGGTGGCCGAGAGTGGGGCAAGTATTGAGGTGCTTGGCCGAAAGTTACAAAGCAAGGGTTTCGAGTGATTGGCAAGCATTGAGGTGCTTGGCCGAGAAAAGCATGGCAAGTGTTGGCAAGGCAAGCGGGCTGAATTAAACGTGTGCGGGCGGATTCGATCCTTGGGCGCACGTGAGCGCCGATTGGGCAAGCCGGGCAGCTAATTGACTCGGGAAGTTAAGGAAGGCAGTTGCGGAGCGGTGGGCATCAGCAAAGGGCTTAGAAAACCGTCCCTTTATGTTAGATTAGTGAGCCAAGTGGCTGGCCTGCGTGCCGCCATGTGTCCCTTGGCAGTTTAGTGTGTAAACTGCATTGTAACTTGTATTTATTGGCCCTTGAGTGCACAAATCCGAACCAGCCATAGAGAGTGACTCAGATTGCAATCAATAGCATCTGTTGTGAGGATTTTGTGTGTGCACCAAGGGCTTTCCTTGTATTGTTCGTGAGTGAATTAATAAAGGTTGAGCGTTGCTCGTAAATTGCTTGTGTTGTTCGATTTCCGCTGAATAGTTGTGATTGTTGCTGATCATTTAATACAACAATGGTGTCATACGTTTGTGTGAGGAAGTGCTGAGTAGGCTGACTGATTTAGTGCGTAAATCAGGCCGTACGGTGGGAAAATTTTGGTGATAAATTAACCGAGGGTTAGATGCTATTGATACTTATGTATTTTGGGACCTTCATGAATCTTCACCTGGAAATGTACCTTTTTGTTTTCATATATTTATTTAATTTTTATTTTCTTGAATCCTTAAAATATGTTCAATTTTGGTGTGTTTTTTTTTTATTTTTTTTTCAGTATAATTTTGAGTGAAGATGTGATTTATTAAGGTTCATCAAGTTGGTACATGAAGCAGGGCTATATCTGCATCTTCGTATTGGGCCTTATATTTGTGCTGAATGGAATTTTGGGTAATTAATTTTCTAAAATTAAATTAATTACTAAATATAAAAAATATATAAATTTTTTAAATATTTGATATAATTTTGCTGTATATTGAATTTCAGAGGGTTCCCTGTTTGGTTGAAGTATGTTCCTAGCATTGGCTTCAGAACTGACAATTCCTCGTTTGTTTTTTAATTTTTTCCAATTCTGATTTTCCATGTTCTTTTGGTAGAATTTGTTGAGAAGTGCTTCAAGCGAGGGTAAATATGTCCAAATAAATGCAAGTAATAGTTTAAGATGTAAAAAAGAAAAGGTCAACTCGCCACATCAACAACAACTAACGAAATGGAAACGGAGGGTTTATTTTGTTACGTTTTGTAGTTCAGGGAGGTGTTTGCGACCAACCCCATAGTTCAGGGGTGCAAACTGTACTTTCCCCTTATTTAAATTAATGAAAACAAAATTCTGTCATAGTCCTCCCAAATCTCACCATTGTGGTTACCTCACACACATAGCAAACTAAACAAATACTTAGTAAAAAGAGTGAGTGAAATCATCATTTATTTTCTCCTTTCATTGTTGCGGGAACGTTTTTGAGCTAACCGTTTGTTAGAGAATATTATATTATAGAATTCTCCTAATAGTAGGATTCTAGTATGATTCGGTTACCTAGATTAGTTATGATTTAGTTACCTAGTCAAACTCTATTACCTTGCATTATTTCTCTATATATATTCCATGTAATCAACCCATAACACAATGGGGGTTTCTATTACGTATTATTATTTCTCCTTCTCCTTTTCTATTCTTCCTATATGGTATTGTTAAGTGTATATTTTTACACTTTATCGTAACTTTTTATTTGAGCTTTTGGTGTGTTTTAACGATAATTGGTGCTTAAAAAGTTGATTTATTGTATCTTAGGTACAAATTGAAGAATTGGAAAAGTATGGGGTCAAAACTGCAATTTTGGCGAAAATATGGGTCAAAAGTGAAAATATCAAAATTCTGAAGAAACAAGGCTCGGACCCCCGTCCCAGTTTTAGGGCAAATTATGGGACCCCCGTCCCATACCCCGAAGTTGCGCAGTAAAGGGATTTTAATTGCACAAGGAAACTGCCTTCTTCCCCAAGTTCTTCACCCTATATAAGACCAAGCCAAGCACACAATTGGGAATCCATCTTTGGACGCAAATTCAAGAGCATAGAAGATCAACGAAGATTCAAGCATAGTTTTTCTTATTTAATTTATTTATTTTATTTTATTTATCATAAGAATTACGAGTAGCTAAGTCTTTATTTCTAAGATTTTATTTGGAACCCTATGTGGGATTTATGAACCCAATTCTATGATTTTATGCAAGTTTTAATTCCGGATTATTTCTTCTACTTGTTTTATTAAGTTCATGAAACTGGCCACTTTATGCGCTTTTATGTTATTGTTAATCGCATGAATCGGAAGATCGGGTTAATAATTAGAACTGTGGTAGAAGAGCCTTTGTGGTATTAACATAGGAATATAGTTAATCTCTTAGGTAGCCATTATTGAGATTTGTGCTTAATGCTTTGTTCTAGAATTAATTGCATAGGAATATAGTAATTGAATCTAGAGTATTAGAATTGTAATACACGCGGAAGCGGGTTATGATTATTTTAGCATCTCAGGTTAATAATCCGGGTTAATTGCTTGCATAATTGAAGGAATTGGGAGAGTAATAATCACATAGGGGGAAGAATAAAATCCTAGGCTTGTCTACTTTGATTAATCTTCGAATTTTAAATTGCTTTCTTGTTTTTGCTTGTTTTTAATTTAGTTTAATTTAGTTTATTAATCCTTATTCGACTGTGTAGGGTGGGCTTGATAATAATTGGTAGAATTTAGCGTCTAGGATTAGATAATTAAATATTCCCTGTGGGTTCGATATCCGGACTTAATTGTCCACTATATTACTTGTACGATACGTGCACTTGCGTGTAGGTTTTCGACCAACAAGTTTTTGGCGCCGTTGCCGGGGAATATTTTAATTATTTATTTTATTCTAGCTCTAAATTTGAACAATTTTCACGATTCACCCAAATTAATTTTTTTTTTAATATTTTTTTTTTCTCTTTTCTTTGGTTACATGTCAGGTTACAATTTTCGCGAAACTCAAACAGGATATGAATGGCTTCCGTCTGGTGAATACCTCCAAAATACCTATAATATGCCGTTACTTTGTTCAAGATGTGGTGGAGATCATTACACTAACCAATGTTGGTATGCACCGAAAGCGAATAATTTCATAGATAATACCAACAGAGGTTACTGGAACACATACACCAACACGTACGAGCAGAGCAATTCAAGCCAAGATTTCCACAATTTTCAACATCGTGAGCCGCAATTTGATGATTTTCAAACCTATTATGCAAAGCCACGAGAACCCACTATTGAGGAGTGTTATAGGAAATCCATCCTTGAAGATTTTATGAAGTCCACTCAAGCATCTATCCGAAGACTTGAAATAATGTTGGAAGAGATGAAGCTCAAGAGGTCTCATGAAAATATTTCAGACAATATCGAGAATGGTTGCAACAACGAAAATCCGTCTGAAACTTGTGATGAAAAAAATCCTTTAGACCTAGAAAATAGTGTCGATGAGAGGGAAAAAGAAATTACGAAGACACTTGAAGATGATGAATCAGACAATGAAATCGTGCTCAACTCCAAAGATGTCTCGGAACAAGAGAAGAAGGAGATGGATGTGGTTAGTGCAAATATTCAAATTGATGATCTTATTGTTATTCCTGACGTGGCTTTGAAGGCATCAATAGAGGTTGATAAGAAGACGAATGTGTTTGAAGTGGAGGCTATACGCGGACGTGAGGTTTTTGTGTACCGATTTGAGGGAGCGGGTGATGAAGATCCCAACTTGGCTTCGTACCGATTTATTACAACTAAGAAAGACTACAAGCTAAGGTGGACCCTGGCATATTGCAATTCTATCCCTGTATCGGTTGAAATTGAAGTGACAAAGCTCATGGATGGATGCGCAATCTACAAGGCTTTGGATTGGACATAACAATTTTAACGAAGCAATGTCTGGCTGAAGACTTTAAACTTAGCGCTTCTCGGGAGGCAACCCGAGTTTTATTGTTTTTCGTATTTTTTTTCTTTAATTTTTCTTTTCGTTTTTTTTTTTTTTTTTTTTTCTCATAAGCATGCATTCTAATTTATTATTTGAATTTTATTTTGCAGGGTCGAAGAAGTGATCGAGGGTCGAGTCGGCCGTCCGCGAAAAAAAAAAAAAAAAAAAAAAAAAAAAAAAAAAAAAAAAATGCACCACTGCCTGTGGGACGGCCGTCCCACAAATAGGTGTAAATGTGGGACCCCCGTCCCACAACCAGTAAGGAGAAAAAATTTCGGACGGCCGTCCGAAATTTAGCACAAAAACCGGGACGGCCGTCCGAACCTAGTTGGGGCGTTTTAAATGTTTAAAAATCAGATTTTCTCCCCCATTATTTCCTTAACCCTCCTCTTTCCTTCTCTCCAACTCTCACACACAAAAGGAAGCTAGAGTATCAACCCAAATTCTCCAAAATCTACTCTTTCAAGGCACGCCCACAAGGTGTTCGATAATTTGCTCCAACCAAATTTTGTGTTCGATTGTCAACCAATTCTTACCGAATCTATTCCAATCTCTCTCCCAACTTTCTTGTCCAACAAAAGAAGCCGCACGAGTGAAGCTTCATCTTCTAAAGGCAAAGGAAAAGGCAAGAAAAGTGCCACCAAAACGACGATTCCTCTTCCAAAGCCGCTCCTCAAGCCCGAGACGACCCCGAAGCCTCAAGCTCCCGTGCCAATCGACGATTCCAAATGAAGATGGAGCGAGAGAGCTTTCCGATGATGAGAAGCATGAGAGAGCTAGGGAGGAACACCCCGATCACATCGACTCCGACTAAATCAGGTGTTTTCTATCCTTAAACTTTGTGCTAAATTCGTTGAGGGCAACGAAAACTTTAAGTTTGGGGGTGAAAAACATGTTATTTTTGTGCTTATTTGTTTTAGTTTGCATGCATTAGGTTTTATTTGTTTTTATTGTTTTTCTCGTTTTTCCGGAATATATAAAAAAAAAAAAATTGCTTGAGTTGAATGCATCGATGATTTGTGATGATGAGAGATGATCAATGTTTGATGATGAGATTGCTTGTTTTGTGTGATAAGGATTTGATGTTTGTTTAGCTTTCTATTCAACGAGACTTAGAAGCGAATTATTGCTAGGAATCACATTTTGTGCATTGCTTTGGTTGAATGTTTTGTATTTTAAATTTGGAATTAATTTGTGCTAGATCATGCTAAGTTCGGTTTTAAGACTCACTTTAGGAAAGTTATGATACGAAGTATTGAGTAATGAGTGATTTGGGATATGATTTGGGCCTTCTTTGAACCGTTTGAGCCTTTCAAGCCGACCTTTTTATCGAGATTATCCTTAGAACCTTGTTTTGAGCCTCGGAGAAAAGGTGTTCTTTCTTTTAGCCAATGTGTAAGGTAGAATAGGTGGAGATTCTTGAAAAAAATTATCCCTTGGAGTTCGGTCGAAAATTTTTACAAGGTCCTTCTTCTTCTTCGGAAAAAAAAAAAAAAAAAGAAGACAAATATCTATGCTTCTATATATATATATATAAAAAAATAAAAATAAAAAGAAAAAAAAAAAAAAAAAAAAAAAAAAAAGAAGAAGAAGAGACTAGAAGGGAGAAATAAGGACTAGTTGTTGAATTATTTTTGAAAACTCGATCCATTGCCTCAAAAGCAAAAGTGGAGACTTTTGAACTTTTGAGAATCGAGTTTATTAGAGTCCGTTGAGGTGAATTCATTGTTTCAAGCGCCTATCTTTCAAATTTTGGCGTAATCACCTAAATTCAAGAAGAATAGCCACATATACCCATATTTCCTACCTCGAACCAAAGAGCCTAACAATTGAAAGTCACAAAGCCCCAATGATCCCAATAGCTTAATGTTCGATATTAGTAGAGTAGAATAATTTGGTGAGTATTTGGAGTCAAGCATATGCATGTAAGTATAAATTTTCTCTATTTTTAACTTGCAAATATTGGATACTTGAAGCAATTGTATGATTTGTGGTTTTTGGTAATGGTGAGTGACTAAGTGTTGTTGAATTTTGAGCTTGCGAATGCCTAAGAATTGTCATTATAATTACAAGTTCTGAAAACGTGAAGTTGATCATTGATCTATGTGATAAGATGTAATAGTTGTGTTATTTGCTTATTGGTAGATTTTGCTTGAGGACAAGCAAAAGTTCAAGTTTGGGGGTGTGTTAAGTGTATATTTTTACACTTTATCGTAACTTTTTATTTGAGCTTTTGGTGTGTTTTAACGATAATTGGTGCTTAAAAAGTTGATTTATTGTATCTTAGGTACAAATTGAAGAATTGGAAAAGTATGGGGTCAAAACTGCAATTTTGGCGAAAATATGGGTCAAAAGTGAAAATATCAAAATTCTGAAGAAACAAGGCTCGGACCCCCGTCCCAGTTTTAGGGCAAATTATGGGACCCCCGTCCCATACCCCGAAGTTGCGCAGTAAAGGGATTTTAATTGCACAAGGAAACTGCCTTCTTCCCCAAGTTCTTCACCCTATATAAGACCAAGCCAAGCACACAATTGGGAATCCATCTTTGGACGCAAATTCAAGAGCATAGAAGATCAACGAAGATTCAAGCATAGTTTTTCTTATTTAATTTATTTATTTTATTTTATTTATCATAAGAATTACGAGTAGCTAAGTCTTTATTTCTAAGATTTTATTTGGAACCCTATGTGGGATTTATGAACCCAATTCTATGATTTTATGCAAGTTTTAATTCCGGATTATTTCTTCTACTTGTTTTATTAAGTTCATGAAACTGGCCACTTTATGCGCTTTTATGTTATTGTTAATCGCATGAATCGGAAGATCGGGTTAATAATTAGAACTGTGGTAGAAGAGCCTTTGTGGTATTAACATAGGAATATAGTTAATCTCTTAGGTAGCCATTATTGAGATTTGTGCTTAATGCTTTGTTCTAGAATTAATTGCATAGGAATATAGTAATTGAATCTAGAGTATTAGAATTGTAATACACGCGGAAGCGGGTTATGATTATTTTAGCATCTCAGGTTAATAATCCGGGTTAATTGCTTGCATAATTGAAGGAATTGGGGGAGTAATAATCACATAGGGGGAAGAATAAAATCCTAGGCTTGTCTACTTTGATTAATCTTCGAATTTTAAATTGCTTTCTTGTTTTTGCTTGTTTTTAATTTAGTTTAATTTAGTTTATTAATCCTTATTCGACTGTGTAGGGTGGGCTTGATAATAATTGGTAGAATTTAGCGTCTAGGATTAGATAATTAAATATTCCCTGTGGGTTCGATATCCGGACTTAATTGTCCACTATATTACTTGTACGATACGTGCACTTGCGTGTAGGTTTTCGACCAACAGGTATCAGAGCACCAGGTTTTTTAACCTAGCCGCCCTTTTCTTCTTTATGGCGGTGACCACCCAATTTTCTCCTTCCCTCTGTGGTGGTACTCTTAATATCTTTCTTTTTCTATCTTTTCTATGAACACCACCCAAATTTTCTCCCTCCTCCGGTGGTTCTCTATCTTTCTCTTCTTCTCCATGGTCGGCGACCACCAAACCAATTCTCTCCCTCCCGGTGGTGGTACTCTTCTCTCTATCTTTCTTTTTTCTATCTTTTTTGTGAACACACCCGAATTTTCTCCCTCCCCCGGTGGTGTATCTGTTGGGTTTCGGGCACGCATACGCAGCGGAAAACAAAAATTTATGCGAATTAAACGAGTTTAAAACGCACATAGTACATGCCCGACAAATTAAATCAATTAATTGCGTACCTTTGCGCTTCCAGCGAAATTAAAAACAACATACATGCTAATAAATTTAACCGAATTTAAATCAATTAACATGCTCGCGTTTAAACCAAATAACATGCTTGTAATGATTTAAAACGATTACACATAATCACATAAAATCATACGAAACAAACATGAAATCATAGTCTAAACCTAATCGAAACGAAACTAGGGTTTCGTGGATTTACCTCTTGACGCGTGAGGTAGGAGCGTTTAACACGTCGAGATTGCTACGGAAACCAATCCGTACAATCGGGGCAGCAGTGGTGCAGCGGCAGCAGCGGCGCGTGAGGTCACGGCGGCGCGTGCGGTATACGCGCGGCTTCGGGGCGGCGCGTGGGGCAGCGTGCAGCTTCGGCTCGTGCGTTGCTCCTCGATTCTTCGATCTACGATCTTCCTCCTCTCGGATTTCACCTCGTATACTTCGATCTACTAAAACGTGGCACTAGACACGAAGTAGTTAGAATAAAACGGAAGAAACGAAAAGAGAAAGAATACCGAAAGAGGAACAGCCGATGAACGGCCGATTCCGGCGACGGAACGGCGACGGTGGCGCGGTGATGGCCGCGGAAAGAGAGGCCGAGAGAGAGAGTGGACGGCCGCTTAGGGTTAGGGTTTTTGTGTGTTGTGTGTTGTGTGTTTGTGCAAGACCTATAAATCAAGTATTTATATGTCTTGCATAAAACCCTAGCGGGCTTAAGTTGGACCGGGCCCAACAGCTTAAGTCCGTTAGTACTTTTACTTGCTCGTCTCTCTTAATTCAATGACCGAAAAATTGCAACGATTACATTTTCGGAATCATTATAACTTCCTCGTCATTACGAGTGCCATCTCTCATTTCCAACTTTCCAAAAGTGGAAACCCTAGTTCAGTGCACTTTCTAAATTTGGAAACTTCCCGATTTAGAAAGTTCACTAACATGTTCGCCTATTCTTTTCCTTTTCTTATTCTCATTCATAATTCCAAATTATGAATGTTGGACTCAATCATATTGACTTCCAATCATGCAAAGATAAACTATTTTATCTCTGACCGTTTATTCAAAGATCTCATGTGCACGAGCAGTGTGACCCTCGATGGTTCAGGTGTAAGCTAGCCGTGGGCCCACAACCCTTTGTGGTCAAAACTCGTCCCCTTCGAGTTACGATTAAGATGAAGCTCGTTTCACCTCAATCACCCAACGAATCAAGATTGGCGTCTAGCAACTACGCGTCATGATTCCCTAGATACAAATGAAGTGCCTGCAAGAACCTTCAGATATAGTTAACGTACAGTACGGTCCCTTCGATTCATATGTCCCGATCGAACTAGAGGCATTGGTTCATCGAGACCTCTTTATATGTTCGATGACGGTGCGATCGTTCCAAGTGTTGTAATCGTCACGTGCATGACTTAGAGAATCGAATTCTCTAATCATCACTTAGTCAGCTCTGGCCAGAGACTTAGAATGATTACAAACTTTCAGAACACACAGGACATCCAAGACTATTCTAGCGATCGAATCCCCGACTACAATGCACAGACCTCCCACTAGATTTCGGACTGCACGAACACTGGCCCTTGGGATGGTCCTCGGTGGAACTCAGGGACAGGTCACGATACAGCTGGTCCTCTAGTGAAGTCACGGTGATGTCTAGGTCATAAGGACTAATGGTGTACAACTATACCATAGATATCTCTACTCGATTATTGGGAACCACTTAGAGATTTCTAGGGTGAGGGAGTTCAGTGAACTCGTCAACTTACGAGCACCCACTTATGCATGCCGATATCACAATACCGTTTACTGATGAGATGCAGTACACATACACTAAGTGCTAGTCTTCTAATGGGAAAGGCCGATATCCTCATTGGTGGCGTAACCCTTCGACTAGGAACACGTTTAACAGTTATAATACTTAAGTAAATATCTCACGATCCTAACGATCAATTACTAGTACTTGTAATAACTGTAAGGACTATATCTATGCTTGTGACAAAGGGACAAAGATATAGAATGCCAAGGTGTTTTATCATTAATACGAATAAAGGTTCGTTTATTACCATAATAAATACGAAAGACCACAGCCAAAAGTTGGCTTGTTGGTCACCTACTCTAACAATCTCCCACTTGACCTAAAGCCAACTACCCATGAATCGCAATCCCGTCGACTCTCGATGTTTCTCATGGACCGATCTCGGTAAAGGCTTCGTAAAGGGGTCTGCAACGTTCTCTTCCGAGGTGACTCGTTCTACTTTAACTTCACCTCTATCAATGATCTCTCGGATCACATGATACTTTCTCAGAATATGCTTCGACTTCTGATGAGATCTCGGCTCCCTAGCTTGCGCCAAGGCTCCGGTGTTATCACAGTACAACGGTACTGGATCACTAGCACAAGGAACGACACCCAACTCTTGGATGAACTTCCTTATCCAAGTCCCATCTTTTGCAGTTTCGGACGCTGCAATGTATTCCGCTTCGGTAGTGGAATCGGCCGTTGTGCTTTGCTTGGAACTCTTCCAACACACGACACCACCATTAAGCGTGAATATAAATCCAGAATTCGACTTTGAGTCGTCCACATCCGATTGAAAACTAGAGTCAGTAAAACCCTCTAATTTCAACTCGGCACCCCCATAGACCAAAAATATATCCTTAGTTCTTCGCAAGTACTTGAGAATATCTTTCACGGCTTTCCAGTGAGCCGGGCCGGGGTTAGACTGATATCTGCTTGTGACACTCACAGCATACGCAATATCGGGTCTCGTACATAGCATGCCATACATTATGCTTCCTATGGCAGAAGCATAAGGCGTCCTTTTCATCTCCTCGATTTCACTAGGTGTTTGCGGACACATAGATTTCGAGAGACGAACCCCATGGGACATTGACAAGAATCCCTTCTTGGATTCTTCCATGCTAAACCGTTTCATAACGGTGTCTATGTACAGGCTTTGGGATAAGCCAAGCATCTTTCTCGCTCTATCTCTATAGATGCGTATTCCTAATACATAAGATGCTTCTCCCAAATCCTTCATTGAGAAACGTGTGGACAACCATGCTTTCGTTTGTTGCAGCATTCATACGTCATTCCCAATGAGTAGAATGTCATCAACGTAAAGCACTAAAAATATCACTGCCCTCCCACTAACCTTCTTGTATACACAAGGTTCCTCCGGATTCTTCTCAAAATCAAACTCTTTGATAGTTGAGTCGAACCTTATGTTCCAACTTCGGGATGCTTGTTTCAATCCATAAATGGATCGCTGGAGCTTGCAAACCTTTTGCTCACTTCCAGAAGATATGAAGCCTTCCGGCTGTGCCATGTAAATTTCTTCCTCAATATCTCCATTAAGGAAGGCGGTCTTCACATCCATTTGCCATATCTCGTAGTCGTACCACGCAGCTATGGCCAGCAAAATCCTAATGGACTTCAGCATCGCGACTGGCGAAAAGGTTTCCTCATAGTCAACACCTTGCCTTTGAGTGTATCCTTTTGCTACCAATCTAGCTTTATAGGTCGACACCTTTCCATCCACTCCAATTTTCTTCTTATAGATCCACTTGCAGCCTATAGGAACAATTCCTTTGGGTGGATCTACCAAGGTCCATACCTTGTTGGAGTACATGGAGTCCATTTCGGATTTCATGGCAGTTAGCCAATGTCCCATGTCCGCATCCGATACGGCCTCATTGTATGTTCTTGGATCTCGTCCAAGATCAACATGATCTTCATCATTTTCGAGGAGGAATAACCTATCCGGCATTTTCCGAACTCTTTCGGATCTACGTACCGTAGGTTCAGGAGGTATATCAGTGGTTTGTTGTATTTGTTCGATTACTTGTTCTTGCGTTTGAACTTCACTTTGTGGTTCTTGAACTACTTCAAGTTCTATCATGCTGCCCTTTCTATCGGATAGAAACTCCCTTTCCAAAAAGGTGGCATTTCTCGAAACAAACGTCTTTGCTTCTCTGACATAGTAGAACTCGTATCCCATCGAGTCTTCGGGATACCCCACAAAATAGCACAAGTCGGATTTACTATCCAACTTATCTCCCACTAATCGCTTCACATAAGCGGGACAACCCCATATCCTAATATGTTTGTAATTGGGTTTCCGGGAATGCCAAAGTTCATAAGGTGTGGATTTAACTGCTTTGGTGTTAACTCTATTCAGCAAATACGCGGCAGTACGGAGTGCATGACCCCACAAGTATGCCGGTAAGTTTGTGAACCCCATCATTGATCGAACCATATCTAATAATGTTCGATTCCGACGTTCGGATACTCCATTAAGTTGAGGAGTTCCCAGTGGAGTCCATTGGGACTGTATCCCATTTTCTTTTAGATAGTCAATGAACTCGATGCTCAAGTATTCTCCACCACGATCGGATCGCAGCTTCTTAATACTTCGTCCGAGTTGCTTTTCTACTTCATGTCTAAAATCTTTGAACCTTTCAAATGTTTCAGACTTGTACTTCATCAAGTACACATACCCATACCTAGAATAATCGTCGGTAAAGGTGGCGAAGTAGTTATATCCACCCTTCGCACTAACACTTAGTGGACCACATACGTCTGTATGGATCAAATCCAAAAGACCCTCGGCTCGTTCCATTTTCCCTTTGTAGGGTGACTTGGTCATTTTCCCTTTAAGGCAAGATTCACAAGTTTGTAGTGATTTCACGTCCTCCAAAGAGAACAATCCTTCACTGACAAAATCGTTCATCCTTCTTAAAGAGACATGACCTAATCTAGCGTGCCAAAGTTGTGCGGGGTTTTGATCTATCTCCTTACGTTTTGCTGATATAACATTAATAGGTATTTCATTTGGATTCAGTTCATATAAGTTGTTTAATAGTCGTCCTTTGCAAATTAAATTCTCATTCTTTTGTATAATGCAAATCGAATTTCCAAAAACAAAAGTAAAACCTTCAATATCTAATACAGGAATAGAAATAAGGTTTCTAATGAGCGACGGAACAAATAAACAATCGTTCAAAACAATAGGAAAACTGGAATCCAAAACATTTAAGTAAATTGTGCCAATGGCTTCAGCAGCAACTCTTGCTCCATTCCCCATCCTTAGGTAGGTCTCACCCGCTCTAAGTCTTCGACTTCTTGTCATTAGCTGCAAATCATTGCACAAATGTGAGCCACAGCCCGTATCCAATACCCAAGAAGAAGAGTTGACAGACAAATTTACGTCAATGAAATACGTACCCTTTTCAGAACCTTTCTGCTTCAGGTAAGCCTTGCAGTTGCGGCGCCAATGTCCTTTCTTTCCACAGTGATGGCAAGCATCATCAACTTGTTTGCTAACCTTTGCTTTGGGGCCCCCACTACCTTCACCCACTTCGAACTTGCTGTTTGGGAAGGGAACTCTTTCCTTTCTCTTCTTTTGGAAAGAACTCTTCTTTCCAGAAGTAGCAGCAATGAGAACAGACTTCTCTTTCTTAATGGTGGACTCGAAGCTGACCAACATGTTCATTAACTCATCCAAGGGAGGATCTAGTTTGTTCATGTTGAAGTTCACTATGAACGATTCATAGGAACTAGGAAGAGACAACAGGATCAGATCCAACGAGAGCTCGGCCGGGAGGGTGACATCAAGATTCACTAGCTTTTCAAGGAAAGTGATCATTTTGAGACAGTGCTCGTGGACCGAAGTCCCTTCGCGCAGTCTCGCTGTGATCAACTCCTTTGTAGCAGCGTATCTCGATGCCCTAATATTCTCACTATACATGCTATCGAGATGAGCCTTTATATCGAAAGCATGCAAGTGAGACTCATATTTCCTCGCAAGCGCGGGCTCCATGGCGGCTATCATATAGTACCTAGCATGAGTGTCATCTTTCTTCCAAACTTCATAAGTTTCCTTTTCAGCATCAGTCGCTGTGGCAGGTATAGTGGCGGGAAGCCTCTCGTTCAAAACATAGAGACGCCCCTCAACAGTTAGCACAAGCTTAAGACTACGCAACCAATCTAGGTAATTAGGGCCATTGAGTTTATTGTCGAGGATTGACATTATGGGATTCTTAGACATGATTATCTGAGACATGTAGAGAAGAGGATTATTAGAGATTCGCGTTAAATGATTGTTACAATTAAATGTTTGGACTTATGTTATTTAATTGTTCTCCCACTAATTTTATCGAGTTCCACTTCCCTCTAGTAGACAAACGAGAAAACTGATTTTTCTTAATGGGCTTTAGGTCCAATAGACAAATATAACCCGTAGTTAATCTAGCCCGATTATATTTGCCCAAAGGTAGATCACAATCAATCATATCCACAATATGACCCTAAATTAATTTTCCTCACACTTGATAATGACCTAAGTTAATCTCGCGAATATCAAAATCGTCGTGTGTCAAGTCTAACCTACCAATCAAAGATGCTCATAGAACTTGATTATGCCAAACTAATGCAGTCCCTAGTTAATCTAGCCGACCACGTTAATCCAACATAACCCTTTTCTATGGCTACCTTCATCAATATGTCAATTGAATTACAGCTTACTCTACCATAGCACTCCCCGCTAACACGGCTTACTGCACTACAGCAAAGGGCTACACATAATCCAACCGTTGGCAGAAGGAAAGAAATAACTCAACAGATTGGGTTTTTTCTTTATAGCTTGAAATGATTCTTAATTAAATTAAGAATGAGGGATTTTTATTATAATGTTTTATCTCATCAGAAGGTTTTAGATTGGTCTATGTGATTCCTACATCTATGTTCTCTAAAGGTATATGGAAGCGCATATTGTCCTAAGAGGAACATACGACCTAATTTCATAATTAATTACAATAATTAATTATCGGGTTTTTCAAAATAATTATAGAACCTCAACTAGCATAAATCATTCAAATAATGTTGAGGTACTATTAATTAAGTTGAACTATAATCAATATTATATATGTGTTCTATTAATTGAAATCAATTTAACAATTTAAATCAATTTAATTAATCCAACACCTATTTACTAAAATAGATGATTGTCGATCCAATTATCTAATTGGGATTAATTGAAAATAATTTTCCAAAAATTAAAATCAATTTGTTTTAAGTTTAATTTAAGAAATCTGAAATATATTTTTTTTTCTTTTTTTTTTTTTTTTTTTTTTAGTGGACCGGTTCGGCCCAAGCGGTCTGACCGGTTCGGACCGAAGCGGTCCGGTTCTGCCCGGTCCAGCTGACCCAAATCAGTGGGCCGGGTCAGTCGGACCGGGAACCGGTCTGACCGACCCGAATCCACGTGGATTCGGTCAACTAAATCGCACACAACCATCGAACCGGCCGGTTCGACCGGTTCGATCCGAACATTTAAAAAACGACATTTTAAAAACAATTTCAGATCCGATTTTCCAATTTTAAACAATTTTAAAGCTGGAAAAATTCTAAACAATATTTCAAAAATATTTTAAACTTACGAAAACTCCCAATTACATAATACGACAATCACTACTTTAATAAATCGAACATGCATAAAATCATAGCATATTATACAACGCAATTAATTACGCAACGAGCTCTGATGCCACTGTTGGGTTTCGGGCACGCATACGCAGCGGAAAACAAAAATTTATGCGAATTAAACGAGTTTAAAACGCACATAGTACATGCCCGACAAATTAAATCAATTAATTGCGTACCTTTGCGCTTCCAGCGAAATTAAAAACAACATACATGCTAATAAATTTAACCGAATTTAAATCAATTAACATGCTCGCGTTTAAACCAAATAACATGCTTGTAATGATTTAAAACGATTACACATAATCACATAAAATCATACGAAACAAACATGAAATCATAGTCTAAACCTAATCGAAACGAAACTAGGGTTTCGTGGATTTACCTCTTGACGCGTGAGGTAGGAGCGTTTAACACGTCGAGATTGCTACGGAAACCAATCCGTACAATCGGGGCAGCAGTGGTGCAGCGGCAGCAGCGGCGCGTGAGGTCACGGCGGCGCGTGCGGTATACGCGCGGCTTCGGGGCGGCGCGTGGGGCAGCGTGCAGCTTCGGCTCGTGCGTTGCTCCTCGATTCTTCGATCTACGATCTTCCTCCTCTCGGATTTCACCTCGTATACTTCGATCTACTAAAACGTGGCACTAGACACGAAGTAGTTAGAATAAAACGGAAGAAACGAAAAGAGAAAGAATACCGAAAGAGGAACAGCCGATGAACGGCCGATTCCGGCGACGGAACGGCGACGGTGGCGCGGTGATGGCCGCGGAAAGAGAGGCCGAGAGAGAGAGTGGACGGCCGCTTAGGGTTAGGGTTTTTGTGTGTTGTGTGTTGTGTGTTTGTGCAAGACCTATAAATCAAGTATTTATATGTCTTGCATAAAACCCTAGCGGGCTTAAGTTGGACCGGGCCCAACAGCTTAAGTCCGTTAGTACTTTTACTTGCTCGTCTCTCTTAATTCAATGACCGAAAAATTGCAACGATTACATTTTCGGAATCATTATAACTTCCTCGTCATTACGAGTGCCATCTCTCATTTCCAACTTTCCAAAAGTGGAAACCCTAGTTCAGTGCACTTTCTAAATTTGGAAACTTCCCCGATTTAGAAAGTTCACTAACATGTTCGCCTATTCTTTTCCTTTTCTTATTCTCATTCATAATTCCAAATTATGAATGTTGGACTCAATCATATTGACTTCCAATCATGCAAAGATAAACTATTTTATCTCTGACCGTTTATTCAAAGATCTCATGTGCACGAGCAGTGTGACCCTCGATGGTTCAGGTGTAAGCTAGCCGTGGGCCCACAACCCTTTGTGGTCAAAACTCGTCCCCTTCGAGTTACGATTAAGATGAAGCTCGTTTCACCTCAATCACCCAACGAATCAAGATTGGCGTCTAGCAACTACGCGTCATGATTCCCTAGATACAAATGAAGTGCCTGCAAGAACCTTCAGATATAGTTAACGTACAGTACGGTCCCTTCGATTCATATGTCCCGATCGAACTAGAGGCATTGGTTCATCGAGACCTCTTTATATGTTCGATGACGGTGCGATCGTTCCAAGTGTTGTAATCGTCACGTGCATGACTTAGAGAATCGAATTCTCTAATCATCACTTAGTCAGCTCTGGCCAGAGACTTAGAATGATTACAAACTTTCAGAACACACAGGACATCCAAGACTATTCTAGCGATCGAATCCCCGACTACAATGCACAGACCTCCCACTAGATTTCGGACTGCACGAACACTGGCCCTTGGGATGGTCCTCGGTGGAACTCAGGGACAGGTCACGATACAGCTGGTCCTCTAGTGAAGTCACGGTGATGTCTAGGTCATAAGGACTAATGGTGTACAACTATACCATAGATATCTCTACTCGATTATTGGGAACCACTTAGAGATTTCTAGGGTGAGGGAGTTCAGTGAACTCGTCAACTTACGAGCACCCACTTATGCATGCCGATATCACAATACCGTTTACTGATGAGATGCAGTACACATACACTAAGTGCTAGTCTTCTAATGGGAAAGGCCGATATCCTCATTGGTGGCGTAACCCTTCGACTAGGAACACGTTTAACAGTTATAATACTTAAGTAAATATCTCACGATCCTAACGATCAATTACTAGTACTTGTAATAACTGTAAGGACTATATCTATGCTTGTGACAAAGGGACAAAGATATAGAATGCCAAGGTGTTTTATCATTAATACGAATAAAAGTTCGTTTATTACCATAATAAATACGAAAGACCACAGCCAAAAGTTGGCTTGTTGGTCACCTACTCTAACAGTATCTTCTCTATTTTTTCCGTTCTTCTTCTTCCTCTTTTCTTCTCCATGGTCTAAAACCTAGCCGCCGCCTCTTCTCTTCTCCATGGCCGGTGAACACCACCCAATCTTCTTCCCCCCTCTCTCATCTCTTCTCTCTATCAAAAAAAAAAAAACATTGCTTATTTTTCTCTCACCCGTTATTATTATTATTATTTTTTTTTAATTTGGCAGATATTTCAACAGAGGAACTCTCTAGCGTTGTGTTTCGCGACTTCTTTTCCAGTCTTCACTTTTGGATTATATTCGTTCCGACTGCGGGAGCGTGTTAGCAAGTGATTGTCCAGTCTTCACGTTCGTCACGTTTCGACTGCGGGGGCGTGTTAGAGAATATTATATTATAGAATTCTCCTAATAGTAGGATTCTAGTATGATTCGGTTACCTAGATTAGTTATGATTTAGTTACCTAGTCAAACTCTATTATCTTGCATTATTTCTCTATATATATTCCATGTAATCAACCCATAACACAATGGGGGTTTCTATTACGTATTAATATTTCTCCTTCTCCTTTTCTATTGTTAGAGAATATTATATTATAGAATTCTCCTAATAGTAGGATTCTAGTATGATTCGGTTACCTAGATTAGTTATGATTTAGTTACCTAGTCAAACTCTATTACCTTGCATTATTTCTCTGTATATATTCCATGTAATCAACCCATAACACAATGGGGGATTCTATTACGTATTATTATTTCTCCTTCTCCTTTTCTATTCTTCCTATACCGTTGATTTCTCCTGGCGTGCCTAAACGTTCGTTCAATTTCGGGATCAAAAGGTAGCAAGTTCGTGTCGTGTCCTATTCGCATAAAAAGTACCTAAAACAAAAATAATAAAAATAAAATAAGCAAATAAAATAATTAAATGAAATAAATAAAACGGCTGAAGTAAGAAAAATTGCTCAAATTTAATATTATAATAAATAGATAATTTAGCTGTATTCCCCGGCAACGGCGCCAAAAATTTGTTGGGCAAAATACCTAACACGCAAGTACACGTATCGCAAACAAGTAGTAAAAGTGGACTCGTGAGAGTCGGATGTCGATCCCACAGGGAATACTCAAATTATCTAATCCTAAGTACCAAATTCTAACAATTATGATTTTTATCCAGCCTACACAAGGTTGTCAAATTTAATCAACTAAACAATTAGTCTAATTATGAAAGCAAATAATCACGAGAAAATATCAATATAAAAACGGATCTAGAATTTTATCTTTCCCCTATGCGATAATTCTTCACCCAATTAAACCTCTATCATGCAAGTTACGATTCCCGATTATTAACCCGAGCCACTCAATTACTCATAACCCGTTGTCGCGTGTATTGTGAGTCTATTATTTATAACCGATTCACTATATGTCTATGCAAACCAATTATGAATAAAGCATTAAATAACAAGTCTCGTAAACGGCTACCTAAGGTGAAATTTGTATGTCTACGACACCACATGCAATTGACACACTCATCCGGTGAAAACTACTCGAAGGCTCTTCTATCCTTGTTCTAATTATTAAAACGATCTATCGATTCAATTCTACAATAACACATAGTAACATAAATTAGCTAAGTTCATCCGCTAAATAAGATCAAATAGAAGAAATAATCATGGAATTTAAACTTGCATAATATTAGAAAAATAGGTTCGAATCACCGCCTAGGGTTCTAATAAAATCCTAGATTAAAAGCTTAGCTACTCATGTTCTCTACGAAAAACATCATAAATATATTAAAGACATAGATTCGGAAAAGATAGATGAAAGAAGAATTATGATGAAGATTTGTCAGTTCTCCGTCTTCGATTCTCCGTTCTCTCGCTCCTCCTCTCTAAGACTGTGTCCAAAAGTGCTCTAATTCGTGCTTGGTTGTTGCCCTTTTATAGATGTCTCAACTTGGTAGAAGATTTAGATTTCCTTGTGCGATTGAAAGTCCAAAATTGCTTCCAGCGTGTTTTCACACGGCCGCGCCAGAATCAGTACAATTCTCACACGGTCGTCTCAAATCCCGAAGCTTTATGCCCAAATTCTGCAGTTGGCACGGCCGTGCCAAAAATAGGCTAAATCTCACACGGCCGCGCCAGGCCAATTTTCAGCCTCCGAATGTTTTCTTCAGTTTTTACCCGTTTTTAACATTTTTCGCTCGTTTCATCCTTGGAACTCCCAAATCTTCAAATTGTACCTAAAATACAATAAACCACTCATTAAGCACCATTAAATCAATAAAAATGTACAAAAATCCTCGTAAGAAAATATACATTGGGTGTAAAATATACGCTCAACAGTTACATACATTATTTTATTCTAGACATAATTCACCTCATTCTGTTCTAGACATAGATATCCATAATCTGCATTTTGTGGAACCGAATGGTGAACCAAAGTGATAGATATAATATGGCTTAATTCGACTTGCACCCCTAAAATGTAGCCTTTTGGTACTTTGCACTCTCAAAAAATATTAATAGCATTTACACCCTCAAAATGCAATAAATTATTTACATTGCACCCCAGTTGAAAATTTAAGGTCAATGAGTATAATTTCATACTATTTCCAAATATAAAATTTCTTTGGTGTGATAAATATAATTCCAATAATAAAATTCTCATAAAACAATTACGAATTATTGGATAGCTATGTCTTTAATTTTATTGGAATTGATAAAAAATATGATTTTTTTTTTGTATTAAAGTATATTTTTACGCAATTTTGTAAAAAAATAGTTGAAGGATAGAAAAATTAAGATTTTAATACTTTGTACCAAGAAGATAAATATTTTTGTACGGTATATTTATTGAGGCTATTTCATCTTTACAATAGTAATTGTTTTTGTTCTGAAAATGTCTAAGTTAAGTTGTTTATTTTCATCCGCCGTTAAATTGTTGTCTCATACTCATAAATTAAATTTTGTTATATGAAAATAAAATCCCACAATTATCGAAGACCAGCAAATCAAATAATTTATTGAGAGAAATTTAATAGAATATCAATTGGGGTGCAATGTGAATAATTTATTATCTTTAGAGGGCGCAAAGCGCTATTAATTTTTTTCAGGGATGCAAAATGCCAAAATGCTTCATTTAGAGGGTGCATAGTGAACTTAAGCCGATATTATATGGTTAATTTTTTACCGGAATAAATTCGATAAAAATCCAAAGAAAAAAACGAAAATCCAAATACCAACTATGACACCAGAGGTCAAAAAAAAAAAAAAAAAAAAAAAAAAAACTATGACATCCGTTTTCACATTAAAAAAAATACCGGTGCATTTCATGAAACAAGATGAAGGCAATCATTATTTAAATTAATTAAAACAGAATTCTGTCATAGTCTCCCAAATCTCACCATTCTGGTTACCTCACACACATAGCAAACTAAACAAATACCTAGTAAAAAGAGTGAGTGAAATTATCAGTACCGTATCGAATATCGAAAATGTGAAAATATGTTTATAGAATATTGAACCGGTCGGATTTTGGGTTCATTATTCGGCACATATTGAATTTTAGCTTCTATTTGGTTCAGTCGGTTTACTAGACCAATGAACACCCCTAGTAAGTACCGATCCATCTTAATAAGATAAACTCGTAAAAACAGTAAAGAGACGATAAAAAAGACTAATATACGAGAAAAAAAATACGAATGATTAACGAGGAATAAGGTTCCTTAATTACTAATACAAAACCAGCAAGAATCTTAATTTTATTTTCCTAGCACAACTTCGCCAAAACACGGGAAATAATCATCTGATCTTGGATCCTTCATAACCAAATTTCCCTTGTGAATCAGAATCATTCAACAACAGTAAGTCGCCCTTTTACGTCATTCCATTTATCTATCCTGTTCACTGCGTTCTTCACCTGAAAAATTTCAAGAAATTTCATACTATATAAGAAACTTCATTTTTCACGAGAAGTTTTGAGAAGGTACTTCGTATTTTTAATATCTATCAATTTAAACTATAGATGGTCATTATAGTACACATTAAATTATTAGTTCGATAATTTAATATTTCGCTAAATTAATATAATTTTGTTGGTCACTGTCATTATAGTATTTACATTTAAAATTATGTCACACTCAATTATTTATGACTAAAAAGGTGAAATAAATAAAATGCAAAAGTGGAGTGTACCTCTGTTTCCCAATTGGTTCGGACAGTAACCCATATCAATATTAATGTTTGAAATAATGTGCCTCCCATCAACATACCTGCCCATATTCCCTACAACAAAAGCAAAAAATAAATTATGAATATAACAATTTATTTATATATGAATAAAAAAGAAATTAATGTAATTAAATAAAATAAAAAAAAAGTTAGTACATACCTTAGCGCCAAGGTTGAATTTGAAGCCGAGAAGTACACCGACCGGAAGGCCGACCACATAGTAACAACCGACGTTCACATACGCAACAAACGCTTGCCATCCGCATCCAACAGCCACACCTTCATTAATTATTTATCGTCATTATATAAATATTAATTTCAAAAAAACTCATGGCGTCATGCTAAAACTAATAATTAGCAATTAATATTTATATATTTAATTAAAATTACCGGATAAAACGGGTTGAACTCCATTGAGGACAATGGCAACAGCCAAGTATGGGGTGAGATCTGAAACTGCATCGGAAACAACTTTGCCGGAGGTGAAGGCGTAACTGTACTGATTACGGAAGACGAGTGTGAGGATTGCAAATACAATTGCTATTATCAGAGATGTTGTGGTCGCCACCACCACACTGAACGCAGCCGATTTCGGGTGCCTTGCTCCCAGCTCATTGCTCACCCTTACACTATATGTAATAAATACAAGGTAAGAGAATATGGCTAGCTAGTTGATAAATAGATCAGAAATGTTAAATGTCGTTGCAGTTTTACTGATACTATTTTGACTTCGAACATGATTTGGACCATTTTCTTGTCTAATTTTAGCAAAAAAATCAAAGCATAGAAACTATAGGATCCTTTTGGGTTAGCTTTCTAATCCAATTTGAATCAACTGAATTGTATGTCGGGTGACAAAGTTATGCATGAATAATTTACGTTTTAAATTTTAGATAATTCAAAACATAAAAGTCGGGGACAGTGGTCACTGATTCATGCACATTTTTCTCATCCGATATCCAATGTTAATGACTCAGATTGGATTATAAAGTTAACTCAAAGAACTACAAATTCCGTCTTTTGAGTCTTTGCCAATTTTAGCCTTGTAAATGGTCACAATCACGTTTGAAGTAGAAACGGTACGACATTTAACACATCCTAATTAGATCTATACACTACTAACCTTACTGCAGCGTTGAACCCCACTGACACCATGAACACCCAACTAAGGATTGTCATACTGCATATATAAAACAATTGATACAATCAATATCCAATATATAATATTAATCAATCACATTGACAAATTAAAAAAAAAAAAAAAATTCAATTCAATTAATTTACCAAATAGCTAGGGAGTCCAAAGCAATTTCCGGGTCAGGAAGCAAACCGGCAATCAAAACAAGAACTTGAAAATACCAAGTCTCCAAACAGAGCATAACAGCAGAAGCAGCAGAAAGCTTAAAGAAACCCCAAAGACCCGAAAAAGCCCGCATACTAAGCCCGTTCCACGTCTTTTTGCAACGCTCCGAAGTCAAAATGTAGATGAACTGAGCAATAACAATAATCCACCACGACAAACTCAGCACCAAACCGGCACCCAGCAGCCCCCAGTTGAACACATACAGAGCAACCCACGTCATCAAAATGTGGACAACCAGCGCACCGGCCGATATATACGCACTCGGGTTCACTATACTCTGCGACTGCAGGAATTTCTGTATCGCGAAATTTGCGGCGTACGCAAATATTTGAGGTATCAAACCGTACACGAAGAGCGCAGCTGCAGAGGCAACGCGGTCGGATTCGCCGAGGAGGATCAACAACGGCTTAGAGAATATGTATATAAGCATGAGCGGAATGCCGGTCGCCATTAGCAGGATTATTGATCTCTGCATATATATCCCGAGCATTTCGTACTGCTGTGCGCCGTACGCCTGCCCGCACAGTGTTTCCACCGCACTCCCCATTCCAAGCTGCAAGTAATTCATAATAACTTGCTCTTTTTTAAAATATTATGTTTCATATCATCTGTCACTCTAAATTTCCAAAACTACATTAATTACTTAATTTCCAGTTTATACCCTCATTAACTCTTTATAATACTCTTTTTAAAATTATTTCTCTCCCTAATTATTACTTATAAGATAAGGTCATTTTAGTCTAAAACCATACATTTTTCATAAAATCAAAACACATTTAATAAAATCATTAAAAGGGAACAAAGGGAGTACTAATTAAGCCATTAATCTCAATTAACTACACAGAGTACTACTCTCTCCTTCCCATTTTATTCGTCTTTCTGGAGATTATTTTTAATTTCAATTTCAATTGTCACGATTTCCAATGAAGTACTTGTTGTATTTTTCTCAATATTTGCCCTTACTACTATTACTAAAATCACGTGATCATCAATTAACTAAAAGTAGGTTTTTAGTTATTTTATTATGATTTTCCCATAATCCACGAACATTTAATAATTTTCTTAATATGCGTGCATCAGCTCAAAACGACAAATAAAACCAAAACGACAAATAAAACCAGAAAGAAAGAAGGTACGGACCATGAGTCCATAGGCGAGAAGCTGGACGCCGTTGTTGCCGAGGGCGGAGGCGGCGAGTTCGAGGTTGCCGAGATGGCCGCAGAAGATCTGAGTGGACATAGAAATGACACTGTTGAGCAAGTAGACCACGACGGCGGGGCCCGCCAGCCGGAGAAGGTATCTGAGCTCGATCACGATGGCTTTCTGGAAGCGGCGCCACCCTGATAAGGTGGTGTCGCAGAGCACGTCTTCCAGCTCGGAGCTGACCTCCTCCGTACCTCCATTGCTGTTGGGTTCCAACAGAGGTTCACTCACTCCTTTGTTTTTTGAGGACCCCATTTTTTTTTTTTTTTCTTTGTTTTTTATTTTGGCTCACCACACACACAAATGTACATATGTGTGTTATTATATAGAATCAGAAGGGGAACGAAATAGAAGGCTGAGTCACGTGGTGGTTTTAGTTCTACTGGCCAATAATTAAAGAGGGGATATTGGAAGTGATTTTCTTTTTTGTTTTTTTTTATACATATATATATAAATAAATAAACTAGAAATTGAGAGAGTCGTCCATTATTTGGCACGTGTTTAGATTTTTTTAGATTCTGTTGTTGATTTTAGTTTCTTTTTAGGCCAAATTACGACCACTCGAGGTTAAGTTAAATTACGAAAATACTTTTCATGTTTGCATAACTACAATTACGCCCTCAACTATGTATTATCTTACGAAAAAACCTCTTCAGTTTAAGGATGGTAAACGAGTTGAGCCGAGTTGTGAGCTCAATGAACCGGCTTGAAAAAAGCTCGAACTTGGACTCGATTTTTTCGAGCTCGAGCTCGCTAGCTCGTGCTTTCTGACGAGCCGAGCTCGAGCGAGTTTTTAGTTGTTCGTGAGCTCACGAGCCGGCTCGCGAGCTTTATTTATTATTTTTATTTTTTTAATTATTTTTTTGTATACTATTTTTTTAATTAAATAATGTAGAATAGTATAAAATATTATAGAAGTAGATAAAAATAAAATATAAATATTAAAAATATTTATAATTACAATTTATTGTTTATTTTGTAGTTTTTTAAATAATATTTAATAATAATTAAAAAAAATATTTAAAAAAAATGAGCTTGGGCTCGAGCTCGACAAAATAGACTCGATCTCGAGCTCGAGCTCGTTCACACTCCTACTTCAGTTGATAGATTTAGGGGCATTCATTCGGTAAAATCGTACAGAAATTGCGGTACGCCAACATTTCATACCGTTTAGCGTGTGGTTCGATAAATAACCAAATTAACTATTTTTTTATCAAAAATATTTAAAATTTTGATTTTTTTTATTTATTTTTAATTAATTTTAGTTTAAATACTAATATATATATATATATATATATATATATATATATATATATATATATATATATATATATATATATATATATATATGGGTAAAAAGCGTTTTACCCCCTGGACTTTGGGGTGTTTTGCACGGCGCCCCCCCAGCTTACAAAATTTGCACGTTTTTACCTGAACTTAGGTAGTTGTTGAACGACGCCCCCCCAGCTTACAAAATTTGCACGTTTTTACCTGAACTTAGGTAGTTGTTGAACGATGCCCCCTTAAGTGTCTATTTTTGAAAAAAAATAACAGGAATCTCACACGTGCTTTGCACGTGTGAATCCAAGGTTTAATTTGCCTTTTCCTGTACACTTTTACCACTGTTCTACCTTTCCCTTTGTTACCGTTAGGAGATTCCTAATATTCCTCCCTTTATAAACCATTAGAAGCCCTTCTGTCCCTTCTCTATTATTGCCATTCATCTTCTTGATTTGGTTTCAATTTCATATGGACGCGACGTGCTATTGTTCGAGAAGACCAGTCATGAAAACTTCATGAACTGATCTGAATCCATGAAGAAGATACACCAACTGCGACAAATACCGGGTAAAAAATTCAATCTTGTTTCTTTTGTTTTATTTAATGAAACTGAAACCAAATCAACATGAAATTGGAAGAAGAAGCAACGACAAATCAAGAAGAGGAATGGCAATAATAGAGAAGGGACAGAAAATTAGGGCTTCTAATGGTTTATAAAGGGAGGAATATTAGGAATCTCCTAACGGTAACAAAGGGAAAGGTAGAACAGTGGTAAAAGTGTACAGGAAAAAGCAAATTAAACCTTGGATTCACACGTGCAAAGCACGTGTGAGATTCAGGCTATTTTTTTTCAAAAATAGACACTTAAGGGGGCGTCGTTCAACAACTATCGAAGTTCAGGTAAAAACGTGCAAATTTTGTAAGTTAGGGGGGCGTCGTTCAACAACTACCTAAGTTTAGGTAAAAACGTGCAAATTTTGTAAGCTGGGGGGGCGCTGTGCAAAACACCCCAAAGTCCAGGGGGTAAAATGCTTTTTACCCTATATATATATATATATATATATATATATATATATAAAACAGAATACCACACCGAAGTAATGGTTCGGTAATCAGAATGTACAAATTTTCGTTCGATTCAATTCGATCGTTTTTCTCCGTCTTACAATTATACTCTTATGGAGGATGAGTAATGGAATCTTGAAGATTTCATGCAGTGTTTATTTTGAATTTTCAAATTTATGACTAGCTTTTAGTTTTAGAAAGTGTTTGTACTTATCAATACCATGAGAATATATAAAATTTAGTCTTTCGTTAAGGGATATCCGTAACTTCCCTTAAAAAGTATACGTGACATCATTTTGAGTAAATAACATTTACCCTTCTTGTGGTTTGAGTTCTGTGTACATGACTTCTTTGTTGTTTCAATATTGCACATGCTGCTTTTGTATTAATATAAGCACATAACCCCCTTGTACTTTAAGGGTTCATTTGTATGGAGGAATTTCAAATCCATAATAAAAAATCCATTGGTCTTGTTTGGATATGATTGAGGGATTTGGGGATGAATTTCAAATTCACACCCCTCTTTTTTAGTTGTTTTTTAAGCAATTGAGGTGGATTTCAAATTACTCCAAATTGGAGTCATTTCAAATCCCTTCCCCAAATCAAATTCCCCTCCAAATCCCTCCATCCAAACGCACTCTAAAAAAACGGTAAATAGCACTCAACTCTCTTATGTTTATAATATCAGCACATAACCCCTCGTGGTTGATGTAGCTTTCGTTAGTTTTTCCTTCAAATTTAACCTTCAGTGTCAAACGTCAAAGTAATTTTTTTGCAGATGACTCACTCGTGCTTTCATTTCTGCTGATGACCCTCTTGAAGTTTGACGGAAAAACTAACGAAAGCTACCCCATAAAGCACAAGGGGCCGGGGTTATGTGCTGATATTACGAGCACATGAGTGTCATCGCAAAAGCTTGTAACCACAGTGGGGGTCAAGTGTTATTTACCCAAAAAAATATTCCTAATGAGTATAATTATTTACCAAGTGGAGTACAATAGAGAGGTTGTGCCTATATTAAAAGTACAAAGAAGTCATATGCACAAAGTTCAAACTACATATGGATGCATGTGTTTATATTGAAAGTACAAGGGAATCATGTGCATAAAACTCAAAGCTTAGGGGCTTAAGTGCTATTTATCCAAAATATAATCAAAAGGGAACATCGAGATAGAAGGGTGATTCACGTGGTCTTAGAGCATCATAGTATTGGATGCTCTCTAAGCCCTTCTCAAACGTACATGTCATACACCTACTTTTTCTTTCTCTTTAAATATTCTCTAATTAGTCAAACTAATTAAATTACTCTTATAATTAATTAAATATCCTCCAATCGAAAGATTCTTTCTCCCTAAAATGGCTACCAAATAATTTAATAAATTATAACAAAAATTCATTATCTTATATAAAAGTAAGAAATGCAATCTAATAAATCTAACGACATATTTGTAAAAAAAGATTAAATAAATTATTAATTTTTTTGAGTTTTTTTTTTTTTTTCTAATAACTTTTATAGTAAATCAGATTTGCAAATCCACTAATAAAATCCTAATACATTGGGATAGTGTGTTTGTTTAATATATTTTTTTCTCTATCTATCTTTTACAGTTTACAGAAATCCACGTGGATTTATTTGTTAATACAATTTAATAATCATATATTTCAAGTTTCTTCTTTTATGCATTCCCGTGCATCGCACGACGAGAATTGCTAGTTAATATAACATGTTATCACAAGATTATGCTTTAAAAGTTCACATATCTAATTAGTTAATTTATTTTTCAACCTAAAGGTGATGAATACTTTTTATTTAAAAAAAATGATGAAATTGTTTATTTATAAATATATTACAAATCGTTCAATTTTTCTTTTATATTACAACGAATAAAAACTAAATAAATGGAAGTAATAGTAATTCTTATTTACAAAATAATCATACCATAAAAATTATAACTAATAATCAAAGCGTAAGTAAATCCAGTGTTTGGTGAGAGTGGTACCAAAAATTCCCCACCTAACAACCTTCTCTCCAAATTTAGATTTTTTTTGAAGTTTCTGTTGTTTATTTTTCACCATTTTTTTTTCTATTTTTTATTATTTTGTGGTTGCACTCAACAGACAAATGTGTCGCGTATAAAATCAAAAAACGAAACATCGAATCAGAAAGCTGATTCACGTGGTCCTCTCCAATAATTAAGGGTTTAATAACATATGCTATTTGAAGGTTTTTTTTTTATATATTTTTTTTAATTTATTATTTATTTATTTATTTATTATTATTATTAAACAAAAAAACTAGGTTTTAAGATTGGGTAAATGCGGGCATCTCCTGATGTAAGGTTAAATTATGAAAAATCTCTAATGTTTATGTAGTTAGAATCGTTCCATCAACTATAATTCTTCTTACGCATTCATCCTTATGGTGTCAAATTCAACATAATCTTCTAGATTCCGTAAAATGTTCTCTAGTTTGTAATAGGAGAAAAGTTTATGATGCACTACAATTTGATATTTACAAATCAAGAGATACATTTTTTGATCATCTTGTTTCAAAATGTGGAGTTCGAATGAGATAAAACGAGTAAAAAGTGGAAAATATTCCACATAATCTAGAAGATTCCATTAAATTTAATACTATAAGGGTGGACGTGTAAGAAGATTCATATTTGAGGAGCAGTTGTATTTACCAAATATAAGAAGGTTTTTTCGTAATTTGTCATTATCTCAGAATGTAACTGTAATTTACCCTTTTAATATTTGATAAAGTTATTATTGTTACTTTTTAAATTTTAATATTTGATGGGTAAATGAGTGATAACCCCCTAGTTTTGAAAATATATATGAGGAGGTCCAATAAATTTTTCTGTCCTAGTCAAAAATCCAAATTCTAATTTTAATTTGTGAGACCCCCCCTGGACAACCTAAAATACCTGTTTTGCCCTTTTAATTTTTAATTAATATATGCCATAATCTTCTCTCTTCCACTCACCCGTACAATCGCCGTTTTATTTCTCTCTTTTTCTGCCTCTCTCTCTTTTCTTCATCTCGTCTGCTATGCTTCTCTCTCTGTCTTCATCTCTCGTCTTCTCTGCCTCTCTCTCTTCATCTCTTGTCTTCTCTGCCTATCTCTCTAACTCTCTATGGCAAAAAAAAAAAAATACAAAAGCGCAAAGTGTCCGGCGGCGGCGCAGAAGAAACTGGACGCTGGCAAGAAGCTCCCCAAGGACGAAGGCACCCATCGGCGGAAAGTAGACGAAGAAGACCGTGGAGACGTACAAGATCTACATCTTCAAGGTGCTTCGTTTTTATATTTCCTATGTTCTCTATTCATGTTTTTTAAATCCTCTAATCGTTTGCTTAACGAATCATTTGGGTCGGAAAAAAAAAACTCTCTCTCGCCAGATCTGATGACGGCGTCGATGCAAGGCAACCATCATTTGATCTCCTATTTTTTTTCTTTATGCACATGTATGTTAATTGCTCTGGTATTGAAAATTGAAAAAAATTATTGTTATTGTGGATTTTTTAAAGGTTTATTTGGTTCGACTGAAGAAATCAACCGTTGGGTTTTTTTTTTTCTCGGTGAAAGGATCATTTTTTTTTGGAATCAAGTATTTAACTTTCTGTGTATTGTGCCTTTCAACTGGGTTTCCTATCTCAGCTTGATTATTCCAGTTTTGAGATCTGAAAATTGTCGGATTTTTTTGGTGTAGAAGAAGCAATTTTTAATTTTTATTCCGTGTCTCAAAGTGGAGAAAATTTCTCGAAAAAATTATGTAAGTATGCATTTCGATATGTATTTGTTGATTTATAATGTAAATGTTTTAAATTGAAGTTCATTTTTTTTTCACAGGCCTCGGTGTTTGAACAACTTCTATGCACTAAGTTTTTGTCCAGAGTACATGGTGTTCGTCAATTCAAAATAGTTTGTGTGCAACTGATAAATCGGATTTGTTGCCGTATTGAAAAGTGGGAATTGAAGCTATAGACTACGATCTACACTATATATGACTATACTCATACAGTCACATGTGGTCATATACGTAGTCATATATAGTTACATGTGGTCATATACTAGTTATATATAGTCACATGTGGTCATATTCATATAGTCATGTATAGTCACATGTGGTCATATACATGTAGTCATGCATGTCACGTGTAGTAACATGTAGTAATATATAGTTGTATGTAAGTTGTGGTTTTCACTACAGAAAAAAAAAAAAAAAAATTGTGGTTTTTTTTTTATGTATAGTGATGTTGATGGTTGTATTTTTCCAATTTTTTGTTGGGTAATAATTGATTTATAATATTAAGATTCAAATTGTGAATTTTGTTATTTGTGTAGATGAAGGTTTTTTTTTCTTTTTCTAATATATAATCAGAGGTTTACGTAATCAGTCGACTATAACTTTGAGGTAAAAAGACAGTATATGACTAGCTACATAACTATACATAACTATAGAACCTGTAGTACTCTATAGTCATGTGTAGCTTTCAGTACAGTAAATTTTTATCAAATTTGAATTAAAAAAATATTAAAAAATTAAAAAATTAAAAAAAAATTAACAAAAAATTAAAAAAATAAAAATAAAAAGAATAAAAAAAATCGAAAGATTAAAAAAATAATTTATAAAAAATACAATAATAACAATAAAAAAAAAGTAAAATAATATATAGGAATAAAAAACAAACAAAAAGAATTTTATTAAAACAAAAAATCAAAAAAATTATAAATGCAGACCTAAAATGCAGAAAGCAGTTGGTGGAAATGTTGAATGCAGTTAGTGGAAATGTTGAATACAGTTGGGCGAAAATTGCATTAAAAGGGCACAATAGTCCTTTGCCTCTCCAGGGGTGCAAAAGTGTTGAATTTTTGAAACATAAGGGATCAAATGTGTTTTTTTGTGAACATGAGTGAGCAAATGTGAAATTGGTGCAAACTTGAGGGGTGAAAACTGTATTTTTGGAAAATGTTAATAATTATTCTATGATTGGAATTGGGGAAAAATACAGTTTTCATCCCTCAAATTTACACCGATTTCACATTTGGTCCTCCATGTTCACAAAAAGTCCAATTGCTCACTTCAGTTTCAAAGATTCAACTTTTGTAGTCTTTTCGGTCAATTCCCATTAAAACTAACGGAATCAAGCGTGTGTCATCCCTACCTTAACTAACGGACTAACGCTAAATGGATGGAAATGACCAAAACGGGAAATTATTGATACATGAGGGATGAAATGGGTTTTTTATGAACGTGAAGGACCAAATGTGAGATCGATGCAAACTTAAGGAATGAAAACTGTAATTCCCCTGTCGTAATATAATACTCACTGCAATAGTAATGAAGTAAATTAATTGTCTAACAAGATGGTCACAATGTTAAGAGAACAAGTTTGAACAAAAAAAGTGATAATGAAAAAATAGACATTTCATTTTCAATATGATTTTGAGCACCTTTTGCAAGGACCGCCGGGCTCCACACTTTTGGCAATCGACAGATAAAGGTGTCACATGCATGTGTTAGTATTATGTTAAAGCCAAAAGGCAATGGTACTGTTAATAGACAAATAGGTGTCTATACTAGGGCTGGAAACGAGTTGGTTTTATCGACCAATCGACCCACTTTTGACCCGCTTTTATCGGCCTAATTTTGTTCTGGGGCGGTAATTTTAACCGACCTATATATAAATGGGTCGGACGGTGGTATTCAGTTTAGTCAACATCAGTTGGTCATGTAATATTGAAAATCATTTTTTTTAAATGAATTTCAATATTCGTTTGCCAACCATTATCCGACCCATAATTGTCGGGCCGGTAATGATTTTCAATATTCAGCAAAATCGAGTGGTCGGGTCGGGTCAGGTAGGTAGTTGGCCGATAATTACCTGACCCGACCAATGCCCAGCCCTAGTCTATACTTGCTACATCGGGTAGATCTTTTATAATTCATATACACACAAACATGTATACACACACATTTGTTTGTGTAGATCGACGGTAAACAATGTTCCCTTTAACGAATTTATTATTTTGCCAATTTTATAAGCAAAATTTTCATTGTTGTACAATGAAGTTTAATTTTATAATCATGAACAAGGTGCAAATTACATGGGTTAGGCTGTAATTAGCAGTTTCATAAGAATTTTAATTTTTTTCGTAAAAATAAAATTAATTATTGGGAATTTCAAAAATTGAAATAGAAAAAGTTATACTATAGTTGGAAATAATTGGATTAGAAATATTGGAGGAATTTGGAAATTCTAATTTTTTGGTCACATGTAATACAAAACACATATCAATGTTTATAATATAAGTGTAATTTCGGAAATATTATTTTGAAAATATTTTTCAGGATGAAAATTGGATCGAAAATCGGGATTTAATATGTATTCCAATTATGTTCCAAAATGTAAAATTGAAAATTTTCGAATCAGAATTAAGAATTCAAAACTTATGTTCCAATTTCTACCCTTGTCCCGAATGAGTGCAGCAAAAGCGATGATTAAAAAAGAGACGCGCTATTTTCACCCTTAAAATATCTTATTTCACCATCAAATTAAATATATTTTTCATTTTACCATTTTCTTCTTCCTTCACCTATAGTTTTTATAAATTTATAAACTGCCCACCACTAAACTAATTTAAATATTTATAAAAAAAACCTCCACCATTTCACTGGAATCTTTACAGTAAAATCTCATCCTCTCCACATTTAGGGAATAATATTTTCCTTTGCACCACGACTCCACCCGCCGCTCCTGCTCTCTCCGCCGCCGACATTCATGCTACTACTGGAGAAAACGAGGACGAGATAGAGAGTTGAGAGAGAGAGAGAACGTGAGAGAAAAAATAAATAAAGATAATAAATCTGAAATTGAAGAAATATGAATGTATAAGTTAGATAATTTGGGTATAAGGGCAATATATGAATAAATAAAAAATAGGGATGTGGCTCATAATTAGGGATGTGACTCATATATTAATTCAAACAAATGATTTAATTAAAAAAATGGATTTGAACTTGTCATTTAGTTCAAATTAAGTTTTCTCTAAAGGACTCCTAGTATATTTACCTATTTTAATTAAGCGCCCTTGTCATGCATCTATTTACTCATAAAAATAAGATATAATAACTTATTAGTTTAAAAAGTAACTTATCAATGTAAAAACTTATACGCAGCTTATAATAAGCACATCACTTCAATCAAAGAACCCCATTGTTATGGAACTCCACAAACAAAGGTGTCACGTGTTACTATATATAACTATTAATTGAAGCAAAAAGGATGCCATATTGACATTTGATAGATCTAACACATGCTGATCACGTGGCCATATAGTGCTGCTATATATACTGACCAATAGAGTGGCGCATGTTAGCCTAGTTTGTGATAAAATCATTCAAGTCCACACACTACAAATGTAATATATTTTGCCTTATCAAAAAAAAAAAAAAAAAGTAATATATCCACCTAACCATTAATTACAGATACTATAATAAGTAAAATCTACCTAACTATATATATGTATTGGTTCGAATAATGATGTGTGCTTTTGTTATATATGAATCATGTAATATTCTGAATTGAACATAATTAACTCTTTGCAAATTTAAATATTTAATTTTTAGATTTAAATCGTGTTACAAATAAAAAAAGATGTGAGGAAGATGATCTTAATTTTAAACTTAGACCGTAATAATTAAGGCCCGACACTTGGTAATTCATTAGCTTTATCCCCTTTTGTACGTTACAACAAATCTTATATATAAAAGCAATTAATAATATGAAATTCCACTTTTCCTTGTGGTTCGTTATTATTTTACTTTTTTCTACTCTTAATTGTATCGATTTACTCCATGCACTTGAAAAATTGTTTCAATGTGGCCCTCGTTGTTAGTTGTCAGACATTTGACCTTAACACCGTTCGATCTAAGCTCTGAAATTACAAAAACGCCACATCTCCCAGTTTAAATAATTATTAAAAAACAAAAAAATAATAAAATAATAAAAATTCAAGACAATGAGAAAACATAATCCACGACGCGGGCCACGATTTATTTTTTTATTTTTTTAATAATTATGCAAACTGGGAGGGGTGTCTTTTTTGTAATTTTCAGATTTAAATTAAAAGTGTTAAGGTCAAATGTGTGAAAACTAGCGGTTGGGGCCACATTGAGACAATTTTTCAAGTACATGGGGACAAATTGATGCAATCGAGACTAGAAGTGAATAAAGTGATATCAAACTAAAGTTAAAGGGGAAAAGTTGAATTTACCATTGTAATTATTATTTTCTTTTTTTGCTCTAACAATTTTCTAATTCATTTATTTTATTTCTTACCTTAATGGAATGATTTTCCATTTTTTTGCTATTCCCTTTTTTCTGTTAATGACATCTGACATTCAAATTATTATTTTTTTTTTTCCCTCTACGGAAATGCTCAGTAACTCAAATGGCAACTTTGTAATTATTTTATTTATTTATTTTTATCTCTTTTATTATTGATGATTTTTTCCCTTAACATTTTCTTCAAATATACTCATTTACCTTGCCATGTGTGTAAATTATTATTTTCCTCACTTTAAAAGAAAAAAAAAAATTAAAATTGTGGTTAAAATTGATAAATTGAAGTTAAATCGTGTTACAATTAGAAATGAGTTTAAAGGGTTGGGGATAATTTTGTCATATACATTAATTTTGTCTTTATTTATGATACATATTAAAAGAATGAATTTATTGGCGAAATAGAAATTACCCGTGAACCTAAAATAATAAAGATGGTTAATCAGAGACTTATGCACAAAAACTCATAATTTTGTATCAGTGTACGTAATCATACTATCTGTAGAGAGATCCCTGGTAATAAACTTATGTTCGTGATGTCACACTCAATTATTTGTACTTGGCGATAATACAAATGATGAATCCACCTCATTTATTTGTATCGAAATAAATCAGTTTGGCCTTTGTGATGGGAGACCACATTTTTTAAAATGAGCTGTCATTGTTGTCAAAATGGCCTTCCTATTTATTATTTTCCAGAAATCAATAAATTTTTGTATAATATTTATACTTCTTTCAAATTATTGATGAATATGTGATCCTACAAGATTCTTGATCGATCTCCGCCATTTAAAATAATTTACGATAGCCGATTTTTTTAATCACGAACCAACTACCCGAACTTAAAATCGTGGCTTTGCTAATGATAGGAACCCTTTAGTTTATGGGCCCGGTGCGGGGAAACTAGTGAACATTATATTTAATTTTGGAATCTCGACTGCCGATTGTTTCAACTGCTCTTAAGTTTTAACATACGTTTCGTGTTTATTTATACATCACTATTTGTACCATCGATCGATCTACGCAATCTACTGTTTTTTCGGCTAAGTCTAATATTATGGGGCTCGACCGGTTACTTATATATGTGATTAGTTTAGGTTATATGAGATTGGATTGATTATCTATCCACTAGTTAATTAATTAGTTAGTAAGACGTTCGATTTATTATATTATATTTTGTATTAAATCTGTTAAATTCTGGTATTACATGTAATTTGTCTATAAAACCTCAACAAAATTAACATGTTCAAAAATATTAAATTAATCTCTGGAATCGGGTGGCACTTTTTCCACAATTAAAGATTACATAGGGGCGGCGAGTGCAAAAAACCCCAGATTTTTTTAACTTCAAACTTCATCACACTTTTAAATACATCAAATAACATAAACCTAAAAACACTACTCCGGCGCTTAAGCACCGTTTCCGGGCTTTGATGGCAAATTTATACAACCCATTTTGGACAAAGAACAACAATTATCGTAACTCATAGTTGGCGTGCTAATGAACTGAAAATAATCGAACACACACATATCAGCATTTTTATATATAAACACACACGCGTACAACAACAGCAGCAGACGGGCTTCTCACACATCTCTACAAAGATTTAATTTTTCGAAAACGTAAAGATTACATTATTTTTTTACTTCTTGGATTCGACTTGAACAGCAACTAATGCCTTTTCATTTTGCTGCTGCTCCTGTTTTCCATCTTGTTTTACTTCTGCTTCGGCAGCATCTTCCTCGACTTCTGCTTCCGAATGCTGCCTGCGATATCTGAGTATCACAAGGCACAAGAACGCTGCACAAAATCCACACCGAGTCGAACGTTTGTAACATTTCAATATGATCTAAGAATTTCAATAAACATTATATTCAGTAACCACCATTTACCAGCAAATACTCGGGTTCTGATGGATGTGAGGTTCCAAAATGCCGTCGCGGCCAATCCAGACGCAATCTTTTTGTGCGTACAGCTTCCCCATACATCCATTGCCCAAGAACTCACATATTCAACTGTTTATTATTTACAATAAATTCAGTTTATTTTTTAGTGAAAGCCTCGGTCGAAACTCGAAAGAAATCATATCAAGAATACAAGTAATGGTTATTAATTATCATCACACCAACCTTTCTTGGACAACTGTGAAGAGTAGGCAGAGTATAATTTCGGGCCGGTAAAGCTAATAAAAAACCCTGTAGAAAAAGTTCAAAATAATTAAAATAAAAATAAAAACGCAACACGGTCAAGAAAATTAAGAGATTTTATTTGGTGGATTTTACGAGTTTACCAAGAGCACATAATCTCCAAAGTGTAATAAGATGGCCATACTCTGCTCCCACGAGTAAAAACGGAACCACCTAAAGGAGAAGAAGGCAGAAAGTTTAGCAAACTTAATTCATATTTTATAGGGCAAATTGCATATCACCCCCTATAAATTTCTAATTTCCGCACTTTACCCCCTCAATTCCGATGGATTACTCATCAGAATTGAGTATTTTTGAAGCACGTTGTCCCTTTAAACGTTACTTTTGTTGCACGTAGCCCCTTAAAACCATTATTTTGGTTGCACTTAGCCCCTTTAAAATGTTTTTTTGTTGCACGATGCCCACCAAAAATTGGCTTCTGGGGCATAGTGCAACCAAAATAATATTTCGAAGGGGGATCATCCCTTTTCTGAATTTTTAGGGGGGAAAGTGCGAAAAGGGAAAACTTTATAGGGGGTGAAGTGCATTTTGTCCGATTTTATATAAGAAATAAACAAAAGATCAAATGAGTATAAATACTTTAAGGGTCATAGCTGGTTCCCCTGAAAAGACTCGTCTCGTCTTCGAAATCGCAAGATTTGCAGCCGGCATTATCAATCTTGCAACTCGAAGTATATCGTCGTCTTTCAACTTGAAATCGCGATTAGTCTCGCTTGCATCCCTATCAAATTGCTCGATAAATGAATTTCCATACAACAACATATGTATATATATAATATGAAATGATAATAGTTTCACTAAATCATACTTGGGACGCATCGAATTGGAGAAGAACGAAACTCCCAATAGCAGAAGCCCCACTTGAGATAGGAACGAGAAAATGCTGCAAAAATCACGTCGATTAATTTTATATTTTATTTTTTTGACAATTACAACAAGCGGTGGGAATATTATAAGAATCGAAAAATACCTAAAATTGACACCCTTTGCGAAACAAGAAGACAGAAAACAGAGGGAGCCGAAACCGAACCAAAGGCTCGATTTCGAGACGTCTTTCCACATAACCAAGTCATTCAGAATCTCCCCTATCGCATCCAGATTGCACCCATCACCATCATTTATTCCTATTCAATATTTATTAAAATCAGAAATATCAAAATTCAAAAATCAAAAATAAAAAAAAAATAAAAAAATAAAAAAAAATTAAAATCAATGTAAAGAAAAATCAGGAATATCAAAATTCAAAAATCAAAAATCAAAAATCAACTATCCACAATCAAAAAATCAAAAATAAAAAATCAAAAATAAAAAATCAAAAAACAAAAATCAAACATACCTGGCGATTTAGCCTTTGTAGATTTTTCAATGTGCCTCTTCTTTCTCGGTTTAGCCGAGATTTCATCGCCGGCGACAACGACAACGAGATCCTTGTCCAGATCCTGCTCTGTCCTTCGCCTAGACCTCCGATTACCCCTGGGCGAATTCCGGCTCTTGCATCTCTTCCTCAATCCGAAGGCCTCAATTGCTCCTCCGGCGGCGGCGGCGGTGGCGGCGGCGTCATCAGCCATTTCAAGGCGGCGGGTTTTGGATCTCTTGAGAGAAGAAGGGGAAGCGGAAGGGGAAAACATTAAGAAATCGTGGAGCGGTAGAGTGTAAGGGGGTTTTAGGGTTGGGGAGATAGTTGACGGAGGAGTTGATATATTGGGTGAAGAAGGGACGACGATTTCTAGAGAGAGTTTCGGGATTGGTGATCCGCTGTAGTGGCGGAGCTTCGACAGCCTTGTGGCGGATTTCGTTCGGGATGGTGTTTTCTCCATTTTTACGACTGTGTGTGTGCGTTTTTGATTTTTTTGGGGGTGTATTTGAAATAAAAATATTTTACGGGCCAAGATAGCCGTTGGAGGATGTTTTTGGCTTTTTCTTTTTATTTTTTTTAAATAATTAACGGCGGGGAGTGGGTGTGACACTAACGCCTACTTTAACGGTAAGGACAAGGAAACGGGATTATTAACGGTAGAGTTGACGTTTGTGGGGGGGGGGGGTGTCTTGTTCATTATAATTCTGAAATGCTATTCATAGAACAACTTTTACCGGCTTGCAGTGCGACTTTATTTCATTTGTAACTTTTCTTAAGAAAATTCAAAATTCTCTCAAACCCTATCCAAGGTTCTTCGAGTTCTTGCGGATTAAACGAGCAATTCAACAACGAATTAAGGTAAAATTCGAACTCGAAATCATTGACCCATTGTTTTTATAGTAGTATATTAACAAATTTCGTCGAAAATCTATACGTTTTGAGTATTTTGATTATGTTCGAAAGTTTTCGGAAATAAACTTACATTTCGTGTAGAAACTCACGAAATTAAGGGCTAATTTCGTGAGTTTCTACACGAAATAGAAGTATTTGTTTGTTTGTCTTACGTTTCGTGTACAATTACACGAAACAAAAGCTTACATTTCGTGAGAAATCGCACGAAATGTAAACTTTTGTTTCGTGTAATTGTACACGAAACGTATGTACTTTGGCTGTTTCACTGTCATTTCGTGGACAAACATACGAAATTAGTGCTTGTATTTCGTGTGTTCTTACACGAAATAAAGGCACTAATTTCGTGTGTTTGTCCACGAAATGACAGTGAAACAGCACGGTTCATATTTTTTTTTTAAAGATTTATTTTATTTATTATTATTATTTAGACTGATGTTAATAGTGTTTTATTTAACAGATGGCAGGCAAAGGGAAATCAAGTGCAATTATGCGAGCAGTTCGTGAAGAGGCTGAACATCAAGAGCGCGAGCGCGAGCGCATGACTATGTCTACACGACGTAGGCGAGAGGCTGAGAGAGCTGGTGAATCCAGATCATCAGTTCCACATCCCGATGTTGGGTCTTCTCGTGCTATGGAGGAGGAGGCAGATGTGGACCCCGTTCACATCTCTGAGGTTGTAGCTCGTGGAGGTCGTAGAGGTCGTGGAGGCCGAGGACGGGGCCGTGGAGGTCGACCTCATACTCGAGTCAATCCGGATGTGCTAGATGGTCCATTTCCCGGTGGCCCGCGGGATCCGTCTTTGATACCGAGTTTCAAGTCGCACGTAGCGGCATATATTTGGAGGGGAGAAGTAAGTTAATTACTTGTTTTAATTTTAATATTATAATTTTTGTATCTTCTATTAAAATATTTTTATAGTTGATTAATTAATATGTTTTCTAAATAAATGATTGCAGGAACGTCCGGTTGGACGAGTGGAGTCCCGTATCAACTCCCTGAACCAATTCAACTACGAGAAGATAACAGATGCCCTAGAAGACGTAGATGTATCCGTAGACAAGCATTTTCTGCGGATGACCGGTTTGTATCCCCTAGCCCGATGTTATTTACAGGGCATAGATACTCCGCTGTTGTTTGCATTCGTGGAGCGGTGGCAGCCGGAGACGAACAACTTCCATATGCCGTGGGGAGAGATGACTATCACTTCGATGACGGTCTTTTAAGGAATGAAAAATTGTTAATTGTTAAAGAATAGAAAATTGTTAATTGCATATTATTTTTTACATTTATCACTTCGATGACGGTCTTTTAAGGAATGAAAAAAATGAGTATTTTTTCTCGCACAATTCATATGAGATTCACGAAATTCTTCTACTGCTTTGACGCAACCGATGTCGTCACACATATCACATAGGTCGATGTTATCCATAATATCTACAAAAAATAACATAAACAAACAACAAATAACATGTGAGACTAAATACATGTATATGCATAAATAACCATTAGAAACATTCATTATATCAAAATAATGAAATAAAGAACATGTAAAACTATGAATATATGAACAACAAAAATTACAGAAAAATAAAACCTTTCCTCTTTGCAGCCATTTCGGGATGACCTATTTTTTATTTTTATGTGTGTAAAATTTAGGTGGAGAGTGAGTGAGTGGAATGGATTGGAATGAGGGGTATTTATACTTGGGTTTTATATAATAAAAAAGTAAACAATAAGTTATTATGGAAATACACATTTAATATTACAATCTTAACCAATTATTGTTGATTAGATATTTTCCATGAATTAGCCATATTAATCAAAACCAATCAACTTAAATAGGTAAGAAATCAAATTATATGACATAAAATTGGAGAATTTATTGACAATTTATAGTAAGAAAAACATTTGAAATTCAAATTTTGGAATCCGAAAATTTAAATGTTATTTAGTTATTAAAATTTATAAAATTAAATTAATACATATATATTAAGTTGGCAAAATCAATTTAAATAGTTAAAAAATTTATGTAGAAACATAGTAAAAAAAAATATTATTCCGTATATAAATTTAATTATCATCAATACATATTGATATGCATTAATGATTAATTACCTCCATAATATTCTAAGATTGATTATTATTTATAAGATTTGAAAGATTTGATTTATGAGATCTTAAAATAGAAATGGTTGACAAAATGGGATATTACATTTCATTTGATTATGTTATTTCAAATCAATATAAAAACAATCATATTATATTTATAAAATATAATAATGTATTAATAAAATACAATAATATAAATTTTGAAAAACAATATAATGTAAATTTAAAATATATATAAATGCTATAAGTTAAACAAATATAATTTATTGAATGTGTATTCACATATTCAATATTGAAAAAGAAAATGAATGTATTCTTTTAAAACTATTTGAATATTAAAAAAAATCGGATTAATTACATATAAAGACTTAATTGTACTATCTTGCTATTTATATTATATCGTATTTAAAAATCAATAAATTCATATATTATACCGTATTTAAAAATCAATAAATTCAGTTAAATTTTTTACCATTGAATTTTGAATTAAAGAGTAAACTAAATCAATCAAAGATGATATGCAAGAATACTGCAATATTGAAGAACATTTTTTATTGGTGAGTAGATATTTTACATAAATTAGTCATGCTTTCTTAAATATGTAATAAATGATTAGACAAAGATTATACGCAGTAATAGAAATTGGGTATAATTGATACAATCTTTGACAATTATTTTATGTATACCTTATTTATAATTTGAAATATACCGTATTTATAATTTGAAATACGGTATAATAGAAATTGTTAAAATTTAAAATTTCAAAATATTGTATATTTATTAAATAGTACAATTAGTTTTCTAATTTGAAATACGATATAATAGAATAATTTGAAATACGGTATAATAGAAGTTATATACAAAAAATATTGTATATTTATTAAATACTACAATTAAAAAATAACAAAAAATTATAATTATTTTTAATGGAATGGATATTCGAATATTCCAAAATATTGAAAATTCAAAAAAAAAAATTGTATTCCTTTATTTTAATATTTTAATATTAAAAAAAATGTTTTTTTCTGAAAATTATTTGAATATTCGTAAAAAAATTGAGTATCATGAATTTTTTCAATAAATATATTTTGAAATACTGAAAATATAAATAAGATTTTTTTATTTCGAATTTATAAAATATTAACTTTGGAAATAATATATATACATGTGGTAATTGTTTAAATGAGTGTATAAATGTTAAATAAGAAATAACTTAAATACATACCAAAATAAAATTGACAACTTACCAATTGAAGAATTCACCTCATCAATTGAACTCCAACTAAGCAATTTTGATAAATGACATCATCATTTGTCACATGTCAATCATTGAGTGCATAGATCCTCTTTTTATATTATATATAAGGAATAACATTCAAAACGGACGCCCTATTAATTTGAGAAAAGCAGACACCATTCAAAGCTTGCCACGTGGAATATTAATTTATTTTAAAATTTAATTAATTTATCAAGTTACGTGGTTAATTTAGGTTAAGACTCTTTGGAAACTAAACGACATAAAGAGCAAAGAAAACAAATTGTCAAACACGTTCTGCACCAGAAAAGCGAACTGCACCAGAAAAGCGAACGAGAACAAAGATCACGAACGGGAACTCTGCTTCATCGAATTCAGAAGAAAAGTCGTGGATAGACGGACAATATATCCTACAACACTTAGAAACACCATATACAACTTTCTTTAAGGTATGTTCTATAATAATTTTTTTGGGGAATTATATATGTTTGTTTAAATTTTTGAATAAAATATTATTGAATCAATCCAAATTCTAAAGTTTTTAAATTGAATTAATCTGATCAATCATCAGGTGGTAGCAAACAAGCAAGAAACAAATCCTAATAGGATTCATAAACAAAGTGAGATGAAACTTAATTAATAGAAGTCATAATTACTTTAGATCAAAAAAATTAATTATATTTTACTTAAGTACTGTCAAATTTTGGTAATTCTCTTGGACATGAGAAACGAGAATGGTGTAAAAGCTAATTTGCTGTATCTTCTTCTATTTCTCCCAATTTCTTTTCTATTTTTGTTTAGGTATTAGTTCATGTGATTTTGTGATGACCTCACCTAATAAAATTCGGATTGGAACTTATGATTTATTAATCTTCCTTTTCACATATACACGTCCCTTTGAAAATTAGGAGATGATCGTTACGTTATTGGCACTATAAGTAGTAGATCATAAGTTGCAAATTGTTATTCATACAATTATACATAACCTGTGGATTTTTGGGATCTTAAATTATGTTAATTTGCACCAACATTTTTGTTTCATTCAAAATGTATGATCAAAATTTATTATTTGTTTGTCTGCTCAATTATTAATTTGTTTATGAATAGTTATGGAAAGTTCAAGAGTTGAAGAAGTAGATAATAGCAAATTTGGGGTTTCTTGTCCTGTTGAACCATGTCAAGATATGATATTTGATAGTGTAGAAGATGCTAAGACTTGTTATACAGCATATGCAAGACGTGTCGGATTTGGAATAAAAGTCAACCATACTCGATTGTCAAAGTCAGACAAGTCACGGATTGGTGTAAGCTTTGCATGCTCAAGAGAAGGAGAAACTAAACAAGTAGATCAAGAAAAAACAAAAAGAATCAAAAAGTCAGAGACAAAAATAGGATGTAAAGCAATGATGAGCGTGAGTTTAAGACATGATATTGGAAAATGGGTTGTAACTAGGTTCATTATTGATCATAACCATGAGCTGTATACTCCAAGGACTACAAGCTTGCTTCGAGGACATAGAAAGATCACACCAGCTCAAAAAAATCTTATAAATGTTCTTAACGAGGCTGGAATTCCTGCAACAAAGATAATGTCAGTGTTGAGTCACGGATCGGGTGGTGAAACTAATGTTGGTTGTGCTTTAGTAGATATTCAGAACCATATAGGAAATAAAAGGAGAGAGCTTCTCAAAGAAGGTGATGCACAAAGAATGTATAATTATTTCACTAAGTCTCAATCAAAAAATCCAGGGTTCGTTTATTCAATCCAGATAGATGATAATAATTGTATGGGAAATTGTTTCTGGGCAGATACAAGATCAAGACTAGCATATCAATCCTTTGGTGATGTGGTTACCTTTGATGCTACATATTTGACTAATCGCTATAGCATGCCTTTTGTACCTTTTACTGGGGTTAACCACCATCACCAATCAGTTATGTTTGGGTGTGCTTTACTTGTCAATGAGACAACAAGTTCTTATGTGTGGTTGTTAAGAACATGGCTCGAAGCAATGAATGGTCGTGCTCCCTCTGTGATTATTACTGATGAAGACAAATCTATGCGAGCAGCAATTTTAGAGGTACTACCAAGTACAACTCATCGTTTGTGTATGTGGCATATTTTGCAAAAAGTTCCAGAACATTTATCTCATGTTTTCAATAAACATACTTCTTTTCAAGGAGCATTTCACCATTGTATTCACGAAACAATGACAATTGAAGAGTTTGAACATGAATGGGCGGAATTGATTCAAAAGTATGAGTTGCAGGAGAATAATTGGCTGACAAAGTTATATGGGCAGCGAGAGCAGTGGATTCCAGCATATTTACGAGGTACATTTTGTGCTGGCATGTCAACAACCCAAAGAAGTGAGAGTATGAATAAATTTTTCAAGGGGTTCGTCCGTTCAAGTACATTAGTGAGTGACTTTGTCCATCAATATGAGAAAGCATTAAATTCAAGATATATTAAAGAGAAAGAAAAAGATTTGAAGACAAGGAACACTAAACCAGTTTTGAAGACATGCTATAAAATTGAAGCAGATGCAGCTGAGATCTATACGAGAAAATTATTTTTGATGTTTCAGGAAGAATTATTTTCAAGTCAAAAATACATGTCATCTAAACATAGACAAGATGGGTCGAAAAAATATTACTTTGTGATGCCAATTGAAGAGGAGAAGCCAGTTTACGAAGTGGTCTTTGACATATTTGAAAAGAATGCTGTATGCTCGTGTCACATGTTTGAATTTGTTGGAATTCTTTGTAGACATATTCTTGCAATTTTCGTAAAAAAATTTCTCATCAATTCTTTGCCGCCCCAATATGTTCTACAAAGATGGACAATAAATGCGAAGTCATGTGCCTTACAAGATAATGTTAGTGGGTTGATACAAGAAGATCCTCAAGTTTCTTCTACATTGAGAAGAAATAATCTTATGATACGTTGTTTAGAAGTTGTTGAAGAAGGACAAAAGTCACAAAAAAAACACGATTATCTTGCACTTGCCCTACAGAAGACCTATTCTGAACTTTTGGAGATGGATAATGAGAGTGATGAAAGTCGACTTCAAGGTGACTTGGCTTATGAAAAACAACTTGGTAATTGCGAACAATCATCAAATATATCTGTCACTTTGTTAGACCCGCCACATGTTTCTTCTAAGGGACGACCTAAGTCTTTGAGGCAAAAACATCCCATGGAGACTCAAGTAAGCAAAAAAAGAAAATGCAGCATTTGTAAGCAAACTGGACATATCAAGACTAGTTGTTCATCGCAGAAACAAGTATCGTAAGTCTTTATTATTGTAATTTTTTTCTTATTTTGAAATTATGTTTGTCAGATTTTTATTATTTTCTATATTTTCTCATTTTAGGCAGAATGCTACAACAAGTCATTCGCTTACTGTAGGTGATTCCTTTAATTCGCATAATTCTCGTGAGGTATAATGTAATAATCATTCGTTTACCTGCAACTCAATTGAATTTTCTTAGTATTAATTTGTGTATTTGCTGAAGGAGTTGCAAACATTGAGATATTCTACGTCTTCTCAACTTTTGATGTCTAATAATCAAGAACCTTCAAGTTTTATGGTACGCGTTTAAATGTATTATGGGTTATAATTTTACTTAGTTTTTATGAGTTTGTTTAGTTTAATTTGACTACATACTTGTTTTTTCTACAGGAATTGATGATGGCAGCCACAAAGAAATAGTTCGTGACCGATGTTGAACGTTGAAAATTTGTTGCACGTGCTAAGATTCGAAGTCATAGAAGATTTACTTGAAGTTGTTTATTCTTTAGACTATAAAGCTCTAGAGTTTTTGCTTGTTTAATTTTAATTGTTAAATGACATTTTTTTATTCACCAATGCTCAAGTAGAAAGAAATTATTTGAACTTTAATGGTTAATTTATGTGTTACTCTTTTTTATTCTTTAAGGTTTATCAATGGAAACTTCAAAACTTTAATTTTTTTTTTGGCATGCTTCAAATCTGTGTGCACAAAATAATTTTTATTTTTTCTTAAATAATCAGCAATTAACATTCAGTGTTTTAATTTATATTAAAGAGAAAAAAAATTTAAATGAAAAATATGGTACAACAAAAGGAGAAAAAGTGCACGTGGTGATTGATAGCTAGTAGAAGATGAGATGTTTGTGGCAAAAGAAAAAAAATAATTGACTTTATCCTACATTCCACCGTGTTCAACCATAATTTAAGGGGTTGGTTTCTTTTGAAAGTGGTCCCACATAAGAAAGATTAATAAACTCAATATTTCATTTCCACGTGGCGAGTTGCAATTGGTGTCTGCTTTTTGGGCATAAATAGGGCGTCCGCTACAAATTTGCTCCCTATATATAAATAGAACTAATTTCACCGCCGCTCCCCACCGCCGCTCCGCTTCAATCGATGCTGGCCCCAATGGTGGTCGGCGGCCTACAATCTCTGACTCCCACACCCAGCAGGTTCTCGCCCCCCACCGCCTCCCTTCCGAAAAGCATTCATTATCCACTGTTCAAGTTGATAGGTATGAAATTAATTAAACTTATCTTCTATTTCTGCTACAATTTTTGGTTACTTCACCTTTTCTTAGTCTTCGACGTCCAGAACAGCCGCCGGCGACTCTGGTCCGTTTTTATTGCTGGAAGATGATTTTCCTCTTCTTTTATTACATATGGCTTTTTTGGTCCCAAGATTTGGTGTCCCGTTTTCTTTTTGCTTTTTTTTTTTCTTTTTCTTTTCACTATCTTATTTGCCCCGCACTGGTTGGCTGCCTTTTACCGCCGCTGCCTCGTCTGAAGATCGCCATCTCCCCTATGAAAAACAATTTAATTAAATAAAATAAAATCTGAGCTCGTTTTTTGTAACGCCCCTCCGCCTCATTTTCGCTCTCAATTCCGAGCAACGGCAGCACTGATTCAAGGTTAGTTCATATATTCATTGTTAATGAGTATCGAATTTTTGTTTTATCGTATTCTTTTAGCTTTTTTTGGAATTGAAAAAGAATAAGACACGAAAATATTGGCTGTAGCCAATTTTGCAACAGTTTTTCCGCGTCACCCAATCGGGGGTCCAAGAACTTGAAGGAGAAGCTGAAGTTGTTCAATTCCTACTTTGCGGAGATATGCAAGACCCAGTCCTCGTGGGTGATATTCAACGATCAGTTCAGGGAGGAGTTGAGGAGTTCAATTTCGGTTGCTTTGTGTAATGCGTACCGTAATTTTATTGCGAGGCTGCAGAGTGTACCGGATATTAGCAACAACGCTGATAGGTATATCAGGTATAGAGTAGAGGATATCAAGTCTCGGATTAGTGAGCTGTTTCAAGGGAGTGGAGGTGGAAGAAGGTGAGAGACAGAGACGAAAGCAGGTAAGCAATGTATGTATGTATGTAATCTTGTTTGTTTGTTTGTGTGTGTGTGTGTGTGTGTTTGTATCATACAGTGTAGCTAGCGGCTTGAAAAAAATGTGAAAATAAAGGTTTCCCTTCCCTCAATTCTGCGTAAATAAAGTGAAATATTCTCTATTAAATTTCTTCGACGAATTTCTTTTATGTTTTCTACAGTTTGCATTGCTACTCAAATTGAAATAAATAATCTCGATAGGTGCGTTGGGGAGCATATGTCTTTGGTTCTCACTTTCAGTTCTTAGCTATTTAGATGCTCATATGGATTTGGTGGATTATGCTCTTGGCCGGCCGTGCATCTTCGGTGAATTACCTCATTGGTTGGCACATTTTTTTGCTTTTGGCTCCGTACATTATGTCCTGCTTTTTCGCCACGGATTCGGTTTATGTGTTTTTTTGTTTCTTTAGTGTCGGGAAGTCCTTGTCCCTTTGGAATTTTTTTTATTATGCCTGTGGAATTTTCTTTTTCAGTATTGTGCAGCTATTTTACCTCCTTGTTTTTGTCAAATTTATATTTTATGAAAATGGCAATTCTTCCAGCATGCTTTCATCAGGCATTTGTTTGTTTGTTTCGTCTCCTCCTTTTGTAATTACCTTTCATTTGTTAGCTCTTTAGGTGTTCGCATGTATTTCGTTGAATCGTTTGCCTTCTTATTTGAGCGTTCATGTCATATTTATTTGTCTGCTTGGTATGCCGTTAGTGCCCCATCTGTTGTTTCTAATTATGCACTTTCTTTATCATATTAGTTTTTTTTCCATCAGTGGAATGGTTAACTCTTGTTCAACTTGAATAAATGCTTTTGTTTGTTGTCTTTAAATTACTCGGTATATTTATCATATCAAGTTCAATTAAATCTATTTCAGTAAGCTTTTGCTAAATTCCGATGTTTTATGCGTGTAGTGCAAAAGAATCGGCGGCTGATGGGGAGAAGAAACCTGAGGATGTGCTTGTCCGGGAAGCAGGAATGAAGTTAGAAGTTAGATTCTCAGTAGGTGAACTAATATCAGTTCTCATTTTATTAGTGTCATTAATTAATAATCCTTAGGCGATCTTAAGACACGCTAAAGAGAATTAGCGTAGGTGGAATTTTCTGACAGTTCCATTATCACAACCTACTCTTATTTTTATCTGTCCTTTTTTTTTTCTTCAGATTTCACTTTAAAAACGTTTACTCGGTATGTATCATAAAAAATAAACCACCTTTTTAGCAGGTATTTTTGGTAATTTGTATGTGTTACTTTACATTGTATCTCAGTTTTGAACTACTGATGTTTTTTCTTTTTGTTTTTGTTTTTTTTTTATGTATGTTGGCAACGTATAGAGCGCTTGTTTTGTTATTTTTTTCAAGGAGAACTTCCAAAATAATCTACGGTCTTATTGGAGATGTAGGAGGTATTCTACTAAATTCAGGTTCAAGTTATTTGAATTGGGTTAGAAGCGAGCTTTGTACACACCCTCTGAGAGCGCCGCAGTTTCTGTTGTCTGAACTCTCACCCTCTCGGTTAATTCTCTTTGATCATTTGTTAATATCATTCGCTTGCATTAAATTTTTTTTAATCTACTACCCGAATTTATACATTTATCTATTTTTTGCTTGATTTTTCTTGCAGGTGTATGAATTGTTTTTTTTTTTTTTTTGCAGTCCTTTGGGAATTACGTTTCGTTAGGTAATAATGCTAATCAGTTCCTATATTTACCATTTAATTCGATTATTTTTCCATGTGTTTCCCTGTAACGTTTCGTCAATATTGATGTGGCTGATATTGGTTTCTGTTTAGGTTGATTTGACACTGTTCTTCTTGCTGTTATGCATTCGTTTTTTAATATGCTCTCTTATCTGAATTTCCTTGTCTTGATTAACTTCTACTTTTACTATATGTTTGCATCTCCTTTGATTTTATATCTGCTGCGTACTGTAAATTACATAGAATTGTTGACATATCTGCTCTTGCGATGGAGCTGTAGTAATATTTTTTCCCTTTTCTCTTTTCTTCTGGAAAACGCTCGATCGGCTGCTGTTTCTTTTGGCTTTTCTTTCATCGTTCTCTACTCATAAGCCTGTTTTTTTTTTTCCTTCATTTATTTCAAAGATCCTCTCTCTTCGACGGCGGCAACCCCTTCCAACCATATATATGAAGCTACAAGTTTGAAGTGATCAGTGATCAGTGTATGTTTCTTGGTTTATGAAACTTCAAGATGGTGATCTGGCTTTTTTGGTCCCAAGAATTTGGGGCACAAATCCATAAGCTGGACAGAAAACCTTAGAATTCTTTTGAGAAAGCACTGAGAAAATGAATGTGCAAGGAAGGTTAACCGATTGATGTAGAGAACCTGAGTTTTTGTAACTCCAAACTGAGCACTGATCTCCAGTGTTTCCCGCTTGCTTGTTGAATCTTTTATGGAGAATACGAATTGCATGTACTTTACAGCCTTGGGATTCAGCAAATCTCTACGTCTCTTTCCTGAAGAAAAAAAAAAGACGGAAATCGAGATAAATAAGAACCCAGACAATAAATCATGAAATTCTAAATACATAGGGAAACCTAAACAACAAACATAAAATCAATGGACCCCCACCCTCCACACAACAATTTTCTCGATTTTCTCGAGTCAGCATAGGTATGTCCGCATGCAATTAGCCTCCAATCCCACTAATTCTCCCACCGCAATTAAATTTGCCGTTACATGAAAAACACTCATACGAAAAGGAAAATTGAACAAACAAACAAACAAACAAAAAACTCACCAATTTTAATGGATAAAGCCCCAGCAGCCTGTATTAGTTTTTTATACACAAAACGAAACAGAATAATCAGTTAGCAAACCAGATATAAAACATTCAATTGTATTTGAATTCACAAGTCAGAAACAGCTGAACAAAATAAAATTCGAACCATTTCTTGGGAAAGGGGATTGATGCCCGTTAGTTCGCATTGGGTTCGATCTGATTCTGGAAGAGATCCTTCTGCGCATCCAACAAGTTCTCGTACGACGTCGTTGTCGGCACCACGATCTCCATCGGTTAAAATCTCTTTTCAACACTCCCCCACTCTTCAATTCTAGTTGCCCGATCGGGACAACACGCGCATTTTAGGTAAAAAGTGGCAAAATAACCGTAAATGAAACAGAGAATTTCGAATTAGGGTTTCAGCACGTGAATTGGAAGAACAAAGAAACAGAGGATTTCGATTTGGGCGAGAGGGGTAAAGACTAAAAATTTTATTGAAGGAGGGGTGTCGTACAAGCCACGCGCTTTATTCTTTCTTTGTATTTTAGTAAAGCTATGTTTGGGAAAATTGGAAATACTAATTTATTTTCCAATTTGAAAATCGAATATTTATTTTATTTTTTATTATTTATTGAAATTGAAATATATTTAATTTTTGCGTTTCAAACATGGTAATATTTGAGTTTCAAACATTGTAATCTATATGATATATAAATTGAAACCCTCATGGTCTAGAATTACGACATGTGTCATCCATGTCACCATATCATAATCATGATCCATGTGTCACTACATATTACATATTTAATGTCTATTTAATTATAACTTTCCATAATGTAATATTAGAATATATCATAATGCCATAAATGATATTTTTTATGAGAATTAAATATTTTCGTAATATTATATATATTATTATGGTAATCATTAATTATGTTATTTAATAATTATTAAAACAAATTAATCATATTTTATGTTAAAATAAGATTTGGTACGTAATATCATATATATATATATATATATATATATATATATATATATATATATATATATATATATATATATATATATATATATATATATATATATATATATATCATAATAAATGACATATTCCATAATGACATATATATTTTAGGGGTAATATGCTATAAGTCCCTCAAACGAAACCTAATTTGAACTAAATGACAAGTCGAAATTTATTTTTTTAATTAAATCATTAGTTTCAAATAATATATGAGCCACATCCCTAATTTTTTTTTAATCCCTATCTTGCCCTTTTAACCTAAATTCTCTAACTTATATATTCACGTTTCTCCAATTCTCATTAATTTCGTTCTTTTAATTTTCTCCCACGTTCTCTCTCTCTCTCCATCTCTCAAACGGTTCTGCACATTGTCTTTTACAATTTTTTCTTCTATCATCTATCTATCTCTATATCTCTCTCTTGTTTTCATGACTAGTAGCACAATGAAGGGACAATAATAGACGAGGCGGCGGCGGGGTCTGTGGTGGTTTAGGCGGCGGCGGCGGCAGGGGCTGTGGTTGTCGAGACAGGGGTGAGGGGTTGTGATTATTGAGGCGGCGGCGGGCTATGCTGCTATGGTGGTCGAGGCAGCGGGGGTTGTGCCGTTGTGGTGGTTGAGGCGGGGTGAGGGGTTGTGATTGTCGAGGCGACGACGGCGGGCTATGCTGCTATGGTGGTCGAGGCGGCGGGGGCTGTGCCGCGTGGTGGTCGAGGCGGCGACGGGATGTGGTGGTTGAGGCAGCGGTGTGGATGTGATTATGGCGGAGATTTGATGGAAAACATATATTTTTTTACCATTTGAATATGATTTTCATGATCTTCAAGAGATTGTGCTTGATTTTTGTTCAAAGTGGTAGATCTAGGTTTTCCCAAAGTTGGTAGGTGACTACGGGTTGTGACGGCTGCAGATGTTTGGCTATTAGGGTTTGACGGCTGATGCTTTGAGGATGCTAGGGTTTGGTCGTACAACGTAGTATACCATAGTACACCGTAGAATACCATAGTACACCGTAGAATACCATAGTACACCTTAATTAATATACCATAGTACACTGTAGTATACCGTAGTCTACTACAGTATTGACAAAAAAAAAAAACGAAAATAGTCTGTAGAATAAAATATTTTTTTGATAGTTGTGTGTAAACCATAGTACAACATAGTATATCATAGTATTTTACAAATCTGCTGAATTATTTAACGAAACCCGAAATTCGAAAAATAAGGAAAAAATATTGTTTATAATAATGTAAAAAGTGCTAGAGTGAAAATTGAAAAAAGAAAGATGAGTGAAAGGGTATTTTCGGAATGAATTTAACAAAGGATGTGAAGCAAATGTTTAGTTGAACTTGTCATTTAGTTCAAATTAATTTTGTCACCAGGGACCTATATCTTAAGACCCCTATATTTTATGGTAATCATTAAATGACAATTCTTTAACTATGGTTAACTTGTAAAGATCTACATTGTTTTAGTAATAATATATTTCTCAATCCATAATATATTGAATTATAATCTTACATACTAAAATGAAATAATTTTAATTGTATCAATTTAATGCATATAATTTATTTCCTTAAAGATATATATTATTTATCTTTTATTACATAAAACATAAGTATAAATACCTCACTCAACATCCATTATTTCCCATTCATATAACAAAGCACACAGCAAGAAAAAAGGTTTTATACCCTAATTCTATTCTTTCATTATTTTAGTTAATTTTCGTTTTTTTTATATATTATTGTTTATACCCTAAAAATATTTTTTTATTTGTGTATGGTTTTCAGTTTAATATTTACCATTTGCCTTTCTGTTTATAATTAATTGTTATTTTTATTTTTTATTAGATGTTCAAATCAGGTCGTTTGCGGAAAGATTTATCTGCCGAAATTTATGAAGGAATGCAAGAAGTGATAATACAAGGAGACATGAAAAAATCTGATATCGAAAAACGATCAAATTGCCTTCTTCGTTTTTTGGGGAATACTGTGTATGTTTTACATTTTTTTACATTGTTTTTGTATTCCAATTTATGGAAAAATAAAATAACACCGATATTAATTATGTTTTTTTTCCGACAAAATAAGTCATTATGATTCATTTGTTTCTATGCACATGATAATTACTTGATCATAATTAAATTTACATTATTATTTTTGTTTTTACATATGTGTATACACGATATCTCTAACAATTGTTTTTTGTTTGTTAATGATTTATAGATATGGACGCTGCTAAGTCATGTATTATAAACGACTAATATCGGATATGGAAAAGGTCTATGGATTTGTAGAAATTGTGACTACATCTTGAAACTTCAGAAATCAAAGGTTATATTCATATTTTCGATAACTAATATGTAATTAATAATATATTGTTCATTGATCAATTTTCGTGTAGCATATATCCAAGCAATTTGCAGATGTTGTTGGATACATTGGCAAAAAATATAAATGTTTCTTTGGCAAAAAATATAAAATATAAATTTTTATTATGTTATTAGGATATATATATATATATATATATATATATATATATATATATATATATATATATATATATATATATATATATATATATATATATATATATATATATATATATGATGGAGATATAACTATGTTTAAATATCTTTTTATCTATATTTTGAGTATTTATAAATAATACCTACAAATATATTATATTAAATTTTAAAAATCGATTTATTTTCGATTTATCACCGCCACACCGATTAATCGTGAGTCGGTCCCTGATCGCTTCTGACCCGATTACCGCTTTTTACAACCTTGATTGTATGTGGAAACGTGGAAATCGAGGATTTCTTATTTTTCTTTTGTTTGGAAACGAGGATTGGACAATATTGTTGTATGTACAAGTTTCACCACAATTGACATGTATCATCTTTTGAATGTTTTTTTTTTTTTGAAAATAATAAAGACAAACAATTTGTGTACTTTTGCTTCATTAGTGCAAAGTTGGAGTTTTATTTTATTTTCTTATAATTTGCATATTTTACATTCATTATAATTTTCTACTTTATGTTTCAATCTTAATTTTTCTGAACAAATTACTATCTTAACACTATAATAATACAATCTTAAATAAATTAGTGTAATATTTTAATAAAGTATTACCATTGTTGCAACTCGAATTAAATACTTCTGGGTCATGAGGTATTTCATGAAAGATTTGAACAAATAAATATTTTTAGTAAAATATACATAGTTATCTACAATCCGTAATTTTTTATTCCATTTTTTTAATCCTTACAAAATTTTGTCAAATTTTCATAATATTTTAAATGTATATAATTTAATAGCATTCCAAGTTTTCAAATATATTAATTTGTTAAACACTACAAATTTAAATTTGTTATTTTTTAGTTAATTTGTTATGGATTAAATACGAACTATTACACTATTGTTTGTTTTCAAATGTTACTTAATTCAAATTTTATATAATCATTTAATTGTATTTGTAACCTCTGAAAAAAAAAGTAGTTGTAATATGTACATTAATTGTTTAACTATTTACAGATAAGGTCATACAATCATGGTTGACTATGAATATTGCGCCCCTATTTTGTTTGTTGTTCAATATTTCCAACTTAAATTTAAAATTGCCTCAACTTTCAAGTAAATATAGATAAAAACTTAATAGTAATTTGTTTTGTTAAGATGGCCTCAACTTATGTGTACTTTGTTTCTATATTTACAAAATGACCTCATCTTCTATAGACGGACAAAACCTATTGCCATAAACTTACTTTAGTTGTGTTTACTACCATGACATTAACGATGGTGTGTATAAGGTAACATTAATACCGAGCTTCTTTAAATTGTATTTGTGTCTATAAGTAAATCAAAAGTATAGTTTTTGTTGTTTTCTAAAACATAAAACAAAAATAATTTATATAAAATATTTGCCTAAATAGTTACATATGCATTGTGAATTGTAAAATATTAGCGTCTATCTCTCATGATATCTAAACATCCTAACAACTACTAGGATATAGTTTCATATGCTATATAATCACTCAGATTTGAGAAATTTCATTTCAATTGTAATATATACATTAGTTTTTTCAAGTTACAACATACAATATAAATTATTGTAATAAGAATACTATATGTGTTTGATGGTGAAAATCTAAAAAGGGAATAAACTTAAAGCAAATACTTAATATAGAAAACAACTAAGCAATTGAGTAATACACCTAATTAATTGGAGATGACATATTAGCAATTGAACTCAACCTAATGAATTTGAAGATACACATAAGCAATGGGTATGACAAATGTCATTCATTCATGCATGCAATCATCTTTTTATATTATATGTAGATCAATTTCGATTTGAATCAAATATTATGTTCTTATTTGCTAACTCTTGCCATATTTGAATGGAATCAATTTTGATTTGTATATATTTGTTTCTTAAAAGTGTAAATAATTTATAATATGTACCCAGTATGTAATTAAATATGTTACTTATAATAGAGTATATAATATTTTCTAATAAATATCGAGTTTGAGTATTTCTAATAATATTTTCATATACATTAGCATTAGTATTAGCATTAGTCTAAGTATTAGTATTAGTATTAGCGTTAGCATATTAAGATTAGTATTAGCATGGCATTAGCATATTAAAATTACCATTACCACATTAGTATTAGAATTAACATTAGAATTAGCATTAGTATATTAAAATTAACATTAAATTACCATCAGCATATTAGTATTAATATTAATATTAGTATTCCTATTAGTATTAGGATAAACATTAAGATTACGGTCAAGATTAATTTCGAGATGATGATTATGATGAAGATCAGGATTATGATCATGATCATTATTAGGATTAAGATTATGATTAAAATTCAGATTAGGATGATAATCATGATTAGCATTGGCATTAGCCTTTTATAATTGGCATTAGTATTAAAAACATCATATTACTATTAGCATTAGCATATTAGTATTAGCATTATCATATTAGGATTTGTATTAACATTGACATTAGGATATATTAGTATTAGCATAATTAGTATATTATAGTTAGAATTAACATTGGCATATAAGGATGAACATTAAACTACCATTAGGATATTAGATTTAGAATTGGGATTATGATTAGGATTAGTATTATGAATAATATTTGGATGATGATTAGGATCAAGATTAATGTCAGAATTAGTATTAGAATTACAATTAATATTAATATTAGAATTATATTAGTATTAGGATTATAGTTAGTATTAGTACTAGGATTACGGTTATATTAGGATTATGATTAGGATTAACATTGGGATTATGATTAATATTAGGATTATGATTATGACCAGAATTAGGATTAAAAATAGGATCAACATTAGGATTATGATCAAGATCATGATCATTATTAAGATTAGGATTATGAATAGGAATAAGATTACGAATATGATTTATATTAGGATTAAAATTATAATTAGCATTATATTTTAGGATTAGCACTGGCATTAACATATTATCTTTAGTATATTATGATTAGTATTAGCATTGTCACTAAATTATTAGTATTACCATTAGCATATATTAGTGTTAAAATTAAGATTAGGATTATGAGTATTATTAGTATTAGAATATGGATAATGATTAGGATACGGTTTGCGATTATAATTAATATTAGGATTAGAATTAGGATTAACATTAACATTAGGGGAAAGTACAGTTTGGACCCCTGAACTATAGGGGTTGTCACAAACACCCCCTTGAACTACGAAACGTAACGAAATGACCCCTGCTATTTTCAGTCAACTGTCAAAAACTTAAAACCGTTAGTATATGTGTGCATTTACCGTTTTGTCCTTAAAATATGTTTGCATTATCGGGTTGTACCTTTGAGTACAACCCTAGTAAGCACACCTTCTTCCAAATCAAATATTGAGCAGAAGAAACCCACTGCCACCACAAGCATCTCACCGGCAGCGTCTCTCCCGGCGGTGCCTCTCCCTTGTTCGATTTTTTCATTCTTTCTTGTCTCGCCGGCGGTGCCTCTCCCTATTTCCACCCATTTGAAGCGTTGAACCACATCTCAATATCAACTCGAAACCAACCAATTAGCACAACTCTGTCTCGTCGTGAGCCCTCAAATCAGGAAATTCTTAATCGGCATCCGTCGGTGATCCCAACAATCCTCCGCCGCCGCTGCTAATAATATCTTCAACGAAGATGAAGAAAGTTTCGACCATTAATAGCCCAACTCCGTTCTCTTCTCCCCGTCCATGTCACCGTCGCCTTCCCCACAATCAGAAAACCGTCAATAGGAACCCATCGTTGCCAAAAACCAGGTCCTACCCAACGAATCCTACAAGCTCTTCCGGCGCCTGTGGACAAACGAAGACGAAATTAAGCAATTTGGGGCCCACAATTTCTCTCAGCAATTGGGGATTACTACTGGGATGGTAGTTATCATGTTCGTGAAAGCAATCGCTTTGGCAGATTTGAAAGCAATTGATTGTTGCGCTTGAACGAATTCGAAATGCCCAAAATCCATTTTTTGCAATTTCCTTTATTTCTCTGCAACGTGTTTGCAATTCCCTTTGGTACTCTGGTTTACTGTAGTGTGTTTTGTTGATGATATTAGTTAATTAATTTATTTATTTTTAATTAGCTGTACTTTTATATATATATATAACTGGGGGTAAAAACGTCAATAAAATGGTGCGGGCACAAAACTAATTGAAAATGAAAAAAGTCAACTTGACACGTCATTGTACACAAACGGATTGGAAACGGAGGGGCCATTTTGGTACGTTTCGTAGTTTAAGGGGGTGTTTGTGACAAGCCCCATAGTTCAGGGGTGCAAACTGTACTTTCCCCTTAACATTATGATGGATGACGAAAATTAGCATTAGCATTAACATTATCATTAAAATTAGGATTAATATTGTGATTAGGATTATAATTAGTATTAGCATTAGCATTAGCATTAGCATCAGCATCAGCATCAGCATCAGCATCAGCATTAGCATTAGCATTGGGATAGTATTCGGATTAGCATTGGTATTAGTAAATTGACATTACCATTAGGATAAGGATTATCATTAGCATTACCATATTAGGATTATTAATATTAGTATTAGCATATTATGAATACCATTAGCATTGACATATTAGGATTAATAATAGGATTAGTATTAATATTGGTATTAACATTTACATTAGTATTAAAATTAGCATTAGCATTAGTATTAGCATTAGTTAGCATTAGCATCAACATTAGTATTAGTATTAGCATTAGCATTAGCATTTTAGAATTAGTATTAGGATCAGGAATATGATAAGGATTATGATTAGTATTATGATTATAATTAAGATTACGACTAGTATTAGGATTAAGATTAATTTAGCATTGACATTACGATTAAGATTATGATTTGTATTGGCATTTGCAATAAGATTAGGATTAATATTAGTATTATGATTAGGATTAGCTGTAACATTAAAATTGCATTAGTATTAACATTAGCATATTAGGATTAACAATACCATAGTATCAGTAAGAGTAATATTGTCATAATCAGATTATTAATAATAATAGTAATAATAATAGTAATAGTAATGATTATAGTATCAGTATCAGTATCAGTATCAGCATCAACATCAGCATCGGCATCACTATAATATTAATATTAGTATTAGTATTTTTTTTAGAGTAAAGTATTAGTGTTAATATTTGTATTTCTATTATTATTAGTATGAGGATTATTTATACTGGGAATTAGATTATGATTATGATTATGATTATGATTAAAATTAGAATTAGCATTAACATTAGAATTACTATTAGAATTAGCATTAACATTAGCATTAGCATTATGATTTGAAGTAATATTATAATTATGCTTAGGATTAGAATTAACATAACAATTGGGACTAGCTAGAATTAGTATTAGGAATAACATTAGCATTATCATATTACCATTGCCATAAATATCAACATTAAAATTAGTATTAACAATTTTGAGTTGCATCAGCTGTATCAGTAGTAGCATTACCATTAGCAGTAGCAGTAAAAATAGAATTACGATTAGCATTAGTATATAAAGATTGGAATTAGTATATTAGGATTAGCATTAGCATTAGTATATTAGGATTAACATTAGCATTGGCATTAACATTAGCATATAAGTATCAGTTTAGTATTTTTATTAATATTAGTATTTGTATTAGCATTAGGATTAAGATTAGAATTAGCATTAGCATTAGGATTAGGATTTGAAGTAACATTATAATTATGCTTAGGATTAGAATTAACATAACAATTGGGACTAGAATTAGTATTAGGAATAAGTAACATTAGCATTATCATATTACCATTTCCATAAATATCAACATTAAAATTAGTATTATCAATTTTGAGTTGCATCAGTATCAGTAGTATCATTATCATTAGCAGTAGCAGTAAATAGAATTACGATTAACATTAGTATATAAAGATTGTAATTAGTATATTAGGATTAGCATTAGCATTAGTATATTAGGATTAGCATTAGCATTAGCATTGGCATTAACATTAGCATTACCGTTAGCATATTAGAATTAATATTAGTATGAATATTAGTATGCATATTAGTATGAATATTAGCATTATGATTATGATGCATATTAGTATTAGCATTATGATAAGAACTATTATTGAAAATTAGTATTAACATTAGCATTAGCATTAGCATTAGCATATTAGGAATAGTATTAAAATTAGTGTTAGCATTAGCATATTTGCATTTCTATAATGATTAGAATTATGATTCGTGTCATTATTAGAATAAGGATTATAAGTAGAATTAATATTAGAATTCAGATTAGCATTACCATTAGGATTAGGAGAAGGATTATAATTAGGATTAAAATTATGATTGAAATTAGTATTAGGATTACAATTAGGGTTAGCATTAGCATTAGTGTTAGGATTAGGATTATTGTTAGTACTATGATTAGGATTATCATTAGAATTACTAATAGTTATAGTATTATTATCAGATTAGTCTTAATATTCGTATATTACTATTAGTAATGGTAATGGTTGATATTGGTATCAATATTGGTATTGGATTGATGTTAGTATTGGTAATGGTAATGATAATGGAAGTGGTAATGCTAATGATATTGGTATTGGTGATGGCAGTGGCGAATTCAGGATATTTGCCAAGGGGGTTCGAAATTGTAGAATAAAAAATTTAAATATCACTTTATAAAAATAGTGGACCAAAAATTTACAATTTAGAAATTTTGGGTGAATTGTGGAAATATTTAAAGAGAAAATTGTCATGGTAATGGTAATGGTCATGGTAATGGTAATGATAATGGTAATGGTAATGGTAACGATGATGGTATTGATAATGGTATTGATATTAGTATATGTATTGGTATTGATATTAGTATTTGTATTGATATTGGTATTGGTATTGGTAATAGTATTGAAATTGGTAATTGTATTGATATTGGTATTGATATTGATATTAGTATTGGTATTGGTATTAATAATTGTACTGATATTGATATTGGTATTGGTATTGATATTGATATTGATATTGGTATGCATTGGTATTAGTATATTAGTATTAGTATTAGTATTTGCATTAGCATTAGCATTTGTATACTAATATTAGCATTAGCTAATTAATATTAGTAGTAGTATTAGTAGTAGCATTAGTATATTAGTATTAGCATTAGCATATTGGAATTAATATTAGTATTAGGATTAGCATTATGATTAGAATTAGTATTAAGATCAGTATTATGATTAGAATTATAATTATGATTTGCATTACCATTAGCATTAGCATAAAAAGATTGGTATTAAGTTAGAATTAGCATATTTGCATTTCTATAAGGATTAGAATTAGTATTAAGATTAAGACTAACATTGTCATTAAGATTACAATTGGGATTAGAACTAGGATTGAGATTAGTATTAGAATTAAGATTAGAGTTAGTACCAGGATTAAGATTAGCAATAACATTAGGATTACTAACACTAACTAACACTAATAGTAATAGTATTATTATCATATTAGTATTAGTATTAGGATTGGTAATGGTAATGGTAATGGTAATTAATGATTGGTATTGCTATAGGTATTGGTATTGGTATTGATAATGATAATGGCAATGGTAATAGTATTGGTATTGGTGATGGTAACAACAATAGTAATGGTCATGGTTATGGTAATGTAAATGGTATTGGTAATGGTAATGGTAATGGTAATGGTAATCGTAACGGCATTGATATTGATATTGATACATGTACTGGTATTCATTACTTACACAATACGGAATATATTTTTTATTTTCTTTTACTTTTCTACTTATTACTTTGTATTGCATATCATTGATCTTACTATTTCAATATTTTTTTTAAACCAAATATTTATTTTTACGATGAATACCCCGTGCAACGCACGGGTGAAGTACTAGTTTCTTAAAACAAGGTAAATTAAGCGGAAAAGAAAACGTCTCCTATTTTCCTTCTATTTTTTCTTTTATTATTATTATTATTACTATTAATATTAATATTTTTATTTTTTATGAAGAAAAAAACGACTCGTATTAGGAAACAAATTCCCCTCCCGTTGGACTAATATATATATATATATATATATATATATATATATATATATATATATATATATATATATATATATATATATATATATATATATATATATATATATATACATACAATATATACATACAATATACATACAGACGTTCACAAAAACCTATATAAACCTTGCAGTACTTGTACATCCTCTCAGCCTTCCTTCGTCTTTGCTTCCCATCGTCGACAAAACGCCGCCGTTTCTTTCAACTCGTTAACCCCAACTTTCCTTCCGTAGCTGAGAATTCCAATTCCCCAACCATGGTATGTGTAATTTATGGCGACGGTTATATGCAAGCCCATTTTTTTATTAGTTCAAGACCTCCAATATAAAAATACAAATTTACCCTTAATGGAATTCAAAATCAAATAAAAAACACAAAGCATTAAAAACTAAAATATAAACATTTCCTTTGTGCAAGACCAAATAAACTACATAAATCCAGAAACCCCTCTTCCTTATTTCACGACTTAAAACTCTCCTCCTTCTTCCCCTTCTTCTTCACAAACCCACCAAGAAATTCTACACACCAAAATTATCAAATACATACCAAACATTCACGATGGAACCAGAAAACAATGATATGGTGGTTTACGAGGGTGGAGAACACAATGAAATATGTTTTAACTGTTTATTTTTGCTTTTGTGTCGTTTTTTTTGTTGCGAAAAAAATAGACGATACAAAAAATCGGTCTGCAAATACCGATATTTGTTACTAAAGTCGGTAACCACATTCCGATTATTTTAATAAAAATCGGTACTTAAAAACCGATTTTTGTAGTAAAAATCGGCATGACAACACCGATTTTTTTTGTATTGTCGGTATTGTCATGCCGACTTGTACTACGAAATTCGGTTTTTAAATTTTATCTGTGTTTTTTTAAGACTGTTTTCTCATACTTTCGTGCATCAACCTAGGGGATTGATGGAGGATTATTCAAATGAATTATCTAACGAATAAATATTTGAGATACGGAAAGCTCTACTCGATTGGGTTAAAGGAGTGGTAGACGCCACCGAATGGTGATAAACATTTTCGTTTCAAATATTTAAAAAATATCAATTAACCAAATATATAATGTATTAATAAAAAAAAAATTCAAAAAATATCGGTATTCGAAAACCGATTTTGTACTCAATAATCGACATTAGAACGCCGATTTTGACTTGTAAAGTCGACGTTGTGTTGCCGATTTGGTTAAAAAAAATCGGCATTATGACGCCGATTTTCGTGTACAAAATCGGTCTGGATAAACCGATTTGGAAAACCAACGAAAAAAAAAAAACAATCTCAATCTCAATTTTTTTTTCCCAAAATCGGCCAAATCATTGCAACCCAACAAGAAATAAGCATAGATTAATGTTCATTCATACATATTTAGCATAGATTAATATTTGGCAGTCGTGATATTTCTTTTTTGTTTTGTTGTCTTTTTTTTTTTTTTTTTTTTTTTTTTTTTGATTTTTGGTCTTGAACAAATTAAAAATAAGATTTATTTGTATTTGAGTATTATTTGTGGATAAGTGTATATTTGTCATCTTTGGTCTTGATGTAATAAAATTAGATTAATTTACGGGCTTGAACTAATAAACTCCTTTATATAGTTTTGAACTAATAAAAAAATGGGCTTGCATATAACGGCCGCCGTAATTTATTTTATTTTCAGTTGTTTAATTTGATGGATGTGATTTTAGTTAGGCGTATTTTTGAAAATATTTGTGATTTTTGAGTGCTGCAGACGAAAACGAAAAAGCTTAGAAAGGATAATGTAGAGGCCATGGAAGAAGGATGGGCTATTATGGAAGACGGCATCGCTAAAGTGAAGAACATTCTGGAAGAACTGGAATCGCAATTCAGTTCGGAAGAGTATATGAGGCTCTACACGTATCCTTCACGAATATTTTATAAAATTTATTATGTGGTTTTTTGTTTATTTTCGTAATCGGAGTTTGGGGAATTTTGTTTACAAGAAAACGGTATGCGTTTGTGTGTATATGGTTGGTTTGTCCTTGACATGAAACAAAGCACTATGTACAACCTGGCCGCCCGTGATAGCGTTAGGATAATTATATTTGTCAGAAGCTCTACAACAACTACAAGGAATCTGTTCAGGCATATATCATGTCAACGGTATGTAATCTGAGTCGATTAAGTAATTATTAACATGGTTGCCAATCTATTATCCTTTTTTTTCGTTTTTTTCGAGATAATATATTCGATGTTTTATTTATCAGGTCAATCCTTCTTTGCGAGACAAGCACGACCAATTCATGTTGAGGGAGCTTGTAAGACGATGGAGTGACCATAAAGTAATGGTCAAGTGGCTTTCACGTTTCTTAACCTATCTCGACCGTTATTTTGTAGTTAGGAAGAACATTGAAAGTGTATGTAATCTGAGTCGATTAAGTAATTATTAACATGGTTGCCAATCTATTATCCTTTTTTTTTTTCGTTTTTTTCGAGATAATATATTCGATGTTTTATTTATCAGGTCAATCCTTCTTTGCGAGACAAGCACGACCAATTCATGTTGAGAGAGCTTGTAAGACGATGGAGTGACCATAAAGTAATGGTCAAGTAGCTTTCACGTTTCTTAACCTATATTGAAAGTGTTAAAGATCTTGGGTTCAGTTGTTTTCGTGACTTGGTTGGTTTTTTCTCTCCCCTATGATTATGCTTCATTTTTTTTTATTTTTATGATTATGCTTCTTTTTTTGGCTTACAGAGAGGTGAAACTCAGGAATTTTTTTTTTTGGGTTTTCGATGTGCATTGTGTATCTCTCTTCCATGGTGGGAAGAAGAATCTCTTAAGCTATCTCAAGTCATTCTCTCTCTGTGTTGCGAATGCTAAGTAGCTTAACTATTTGGATATTGGATTCTTGTTGAATTTTTTTGGATGGTTAAAAATGAGGACTCTACTCCTATTTATATTAGGTCACCTCCTTAATGGACAGTGGAGATCTATTTGATCTAAAGGCTAGGAGTTGTTCACTAGAACACTCCAAAATATTCCTAAGGGAGGGTTCTAGAAAACTTTCTAGAATCCTCCAAGAATCTCTACCTGTCTCTATACATTATGGCCAACTTGGGCCTAACCCTATTTTGTGTTAAGTTTTGGGCTTCTTAACCTACCAATCGAAAGGAAACTGGCAAAGGGTTGGCCCAAACTGACGGGCCGTAACATCCTCTTCCGCCTAATCCGACGACGTTCTCGTTGCCTCGAACAAGTGGAGATGATCTTGAAATTGCCACAAGTCTTCTTTAGTCTCCCACGTTGCTCCCACATATATATATATATATATATATATATATATATATATATATATATATATATATATATATATATATATATATATATATATATATATATATATATATATATATATATATATATATATATATATATATATATATTTGAACCTGCACCCGAACTAGAGAAGGAACCGAAGAAAGCCAGTAACGGTACAGGAGGGATAGCATTCAATAATATTGCAGGTAGCGGGTAGGCGCCACCTAAGAAAGCCGGCACTCGAAGAAAAAACAGTAATTCAGTTTCGGTACTCAAGTTCCAGCGCTCGTAGAAAGAGGTCGGTTCGTCAATTTAGCCCCGTTTTTTAAGGCTTAGAGAAGAAATCCCCTATGTTTTCCGGAAAAGACAGATGTCGGTTTCTTGGGAAGTCGCAGAACAGTTTCAGGGCGCTTAGATAATATTTCCTTTCTTGCTTGGGCGCTTCCGCTCTTGGGAGAGCCGGAATCAAATCAATCATCCGTTTATATATATATATATATATATATATATATATATATATATATATATATATATATATATATATATATATATATATATATATATAGGGACCAAAAATCGTAAAATTTGATTGATATTTAAGATTTATTTTAACATTTGAATCACATAGATATGAATGAATTGAATCGTAAGATTTAAATCGTATATCATAAGGTTTTATGCTCGGTATTGCAAATTCCCGTACATGTGGCGGGTATTTTGGATATTGAAAGAGAGATCCACTTTGGGGTGAAATTTGCAATTTGGATGGAGCGGGTAGGAAGATGAAGTAAGTATAGGGGTGATTCTGCAAATTTCAGAACTGTTTGAGCCAGGGAGGTGGATTTTCATAAATTACAAATTGACCTCCACTTGGGGGGCATTTCCGGTTTAAGTACCAAAATTAAAAATTGTATATAACATAGGGACAAAAACCGTAATTATCACAAGTTTATTATAAATTATATAATGAATTAAAGTTTTCCTAAATCGTCAAATTTGATCGATTTGTTGATATTTAAGACTTATTTTAACTTTTAAATCGACTTAGGCATGAACGAATTGAATCGTAAGATTTGAATCGTAAATCATATGATTTTATACTCGGTATTGCGAATGTTCGTAAATGATTCACATACGATTATAACTGAGGAGGAGTCAAAGCATATTGCGTTGGTGACAGATATTTCGAATATTGCAAGAGAGATCCAATTTGGGGTCAAATTTGCAATTTGGGTAGTGCGGTTGGGAAGATGGAGTAAGTATAGGAGTAATTCTGCAATTTTCAAACTGTTTTAGCCACGGAGGTGAATTTCAAAAAATTACAAATTGTCCCCCACTTGGGGGCATTTCCGGTTTAAGGACTAAATTAAAAATGGTGTATTATTAAATTTAAAAATGGTATATAATATAGAGACAAAAACTGTAATTATCACAAGTTTATTATAAATAATATAATAAATTGAAGTTATCCTAAATCGTAAATCGTAAAATTTGTTGATATTTAAGATTTATTTTAACTTTTGAATCGACTTAGGTATGAATGAATTGAATCGTAAATCATAGTATTGCGAATTTTCGTAAATGAGTCACACACGATTATAACTGAGGAGTCGAAGCATACTGCGTTGGTGGCCGATTTTTCAAATATTGCAAGAGAGATCCACTTTGGGGTTAAATTTGAAATTTGGGTAGCGCGGCTGGGAAGATGGAGTAAGTATAGGGGTGATTCTGCAATTTTCGAAATTGTGTCGCACAAGGAGGTGGATTTGTTGTCTTAAATATCAACAAATCGATCAAAAAAATTTACGATTTACGATTTAGGAAAACTTTAATTTATTATATTATTTATGATAAACTTGTGATAATAAATGTGGCAGATATTTTGGATATTTAAAGAGAGATCCACTTTGGGGTCAAATTTGCAATATGGGTTAGGGACCAAAATAGTAATTAAATCACGTTAATTATACATAATATAATAAATTATTGTTATCTTAAATCATAAGTCGTAAAATTTGATCGTTTTGTCGATATTTAAGATTTATTTTAACATTTGAATCGACTTAGGCATGAATAATTGAATCGTAAGAATTGAATCGTAAATCATAAGATTTTTAACTCGGTATTGCGAATTTTCTTAAATGAGTCACACGCGATTATAGTTGAGGAGTTGAAGCATACTGCGTTGGTGGCGGATATTTCGGATATTGCAAGAGAGATCCACTTTGGTGTTATATTTGCTATTTGGGTGGAACGACTGGGAAGATGGAGTAAGTATAGCGGTGATTCTGCAATTTTCAAAACGGTTTCAGTCAAGGAAGTGGATTTTCAGAAATTACAAATTGACCCCCACTTGGGGTACATTTCTTGTTTAAGGACCAAATTAAAAAAAAAATATGTAATATATGGACCAAAATTCGTAAAATTTGATCGAAAAGTTTATATTTAAGATTTATTTTAACATTTGAATCGACATAGAAAAGAATGAATTGAATCGTAAGATTTGAATCGTAAATCATAAGATTGTATGCTCGTTATTGCGAATTTTCGTAAATGTGGCAGATATTTTGGATAGTGAAAGAGAGATCTACTCTTTGGGGTCAAATTTGCAATTTGGTGGAGCAGTTAGGTAGATGGAGTAAGTATAGGGTTGATTGTGCAATCTTCACAACTATTTCAGCCAAGGAGGTGGATTTTCGGAAATTACAAATTGACCTCCACTTGGGGGCACTTCCGGTTGAAAGACCAAAATTAAAATTCGTATATAATATATGGACCAAATCTGTAATTATCGCAATTTTATTATAAATAATATAATAAATTAAAGTTTTCTTCAATTGTAAATTGTACAATTTGATCGTCTTGTTGATATGTAAGATTTATTTTAACTTTTGAATCGACTAAGGTATAAATGGATTAAATCGTAAGATTTGAATTGTAAATCATAAGATTCTAAACTCGGTAATGCGAATTTTAGAAATGAGTCACACGCAATTATAGCTGAGGAGGACTTGAAGCATACTGTGTTGGTGGCGGATAGTAAAGATATTGCAAGAGAGATCCACTTTGGGGTTAAATATGCAATTTGGGTGGAGCGGCTGTGAAGACGGAGTAAGTATAGGGGTGATTCTGTAATTTTCAAAATTATTTCTGCCAGGGAGGTGGATTTCCAAAAATTACAAATTGACCCCCACTTAGGGTGCATTTCTGGTTTAAGGACCAAAATTAAAAAGAGGTATAATAATATAGGGACCAAAAATCGTAAAATTTGATCGATTTGTTGATATTAAAGATTTATTTTAACATTTGAATCAACATAGATATGAATGAATTGAATCGTAAGATTTGAATCGTTAATCATACGATTTTTTGCTCGATATTGCGAATTTTCATAAATGTGGCGGATATTTTGGATATTGAAAGAGAGATCCACTTTGGGGTCAAATTTGCAATTTGGGTGGAGCGATTAGGAAGATTGAGTAAGTATAGGGGTGATTATGCAATTTTAAGAATTGCTTCAGCTAGGGTGGTGGATTTTCGGAAATTACCAATTGATCTCCACTTGAGGGCATTTCTGGTTTAAGGACCAAAACTAAAAATGGGATATAATATAGGGACCAAAATAGTAATTATAACACGTTAATTATAAATAATATAATAAATTATTGTTTTCTTAAATCGTAAATCGTAAAATTTGATCGTTTTGTCGATATTTAAGATTTATTTTAACATTTGGATCGACTTAAGTATGAATAATTGAATCGTAAGATTTGAATCGTAAATCATAAGATTTTAAACTCGGTATTGCGATTTTTCGTAAATGAGTCACATGCCATTATAGTTGAGGAGTCGAAGCATACTGCGTTGGTGGCAAATATTTCGGATTTTGCAAAAGAGATCCACTTTGGTGTTAAATTTTCTATTTGGGTGAAACGACTGGGAAAATGGAATAAGTATAGCTGTGATTCTGCAACTTTCAAAATTGTTGCAGTCAAGGAAGTGGATTTCCAGAAATTATAAATTGACCCCCACTTGGGGTGCATTTCTTGTTTAAGAGCAAAAAATAAAAAATAAAAAAATAAAATAAAAAATAAAATAAAAAAACAATGTATGTAATATAGGGACCAAAACTCGTAAACTTTGATCGATTAGCTGATATTTAAGATTTATTTTAATATTTGAATTGACATAGATATGAATGAATTGAATCGTAAGATTTGAATCATAAATCCTAAGATTTGATGCTCGGTATTGCGAGTTTTCGTAAATGTGGCGGGTATTGAAATAGTGATCCACTTTGGGGTCAAATTTGCAATTTGGGTGGAGCAGCTAGGAAGATGGTGTAAGTATAGGGGTGATTCTACAAATTTCAGAGTTATTTCAGTCAGGGAGGTAAATTTTCAAATATACAAATTGACCTCCACTTGGGGCATTTCCGGTTGAAGGACCTAAATTAAAATTTGTATATAATATAGGGATCAACTATGTAATTATCGCAAGTTTATTATAAATAGTATAATAAATTAAAGTTTTCTTAAATTGTAATTCGTAAAATTTGATCGTTTTGGTGATATTAAAAATTTATTTTAACTTTTGAATCGACTTAAGTATGAACATACTGAATCGTAAGATTTGAATCGTAAATCATAAGATTTTAAACTCGATATTGCGAATTTTCGTAAATGAGTCACACACAGTTATAACTGAGGAGGAGTCGAAGCATATTGCGTTGGTGGCGGTTATTGCAACAGAGATCCAATTTTGGTGTCAAATTTGCAATTTGGGTAATGCGGCTGGGTAGATGGAGTAAGTATATGAGTGATTCAGCAATTTTCAAACTTGTTTCAGCCAGGGAGGTGGACTTCCAAAAATTACAAATTGACCCCCACTTGGGGTTCATTTTTGGTTTAAGGATCAAAATTAAAAAAAAGGTATAATAATATAGGGACCAAAAATTGTAAAATTTGATCAATTTGTTGATAGTTAAGATTTATTTGAACATTTGAATCGACATAGATATGAATGAATTGTATCGTAAGATTTGAATCGTAAATCATAAGATTGTATGCTCGTTATTGCGAATTTTAGTAAATGTGGCGGATATTTTGGATAGTGAAAGATAGATCCACTCTTTGGAGTCAAATATGCAATTTGGGTGTAGCGGTTAGGAAGATGGAGTAAGTATAGGGTTGATTCTGCAATCTTCACACCTATTTCAGCCAGGGAGGTGGATTTTCTGAAATTACAAATTAACCTCCACTTGGGGGCATTTCTGGTTTAAGGACAAAAATTATAAATGGTATACAATATAGGGATCAAAACTGTAATCATCACAAGTTTATTAAAATTAATATAATAAATTAAAGTTTTCTTATATCTTAAATCGTAATTTGATCGTTTTGTTGATAGTTAAGATTTATTTTAACTTTTGAATCGACTTAGGTACGAACGGATTGAATCGTAAGATTTGAATCGTAAATCATAAGATTTTAAACTCAGTATTGCCAAATTTCGTAAATGAGTCACAAGCGATTATAGCTGAGGAGGAGTAGAAGCATACTGCGTTGGTGGCAGATATTTCAGATATTGCAAGAGAGATCCACTTTGGGGTTAAATTTGCAATTTGGGTGGAGCGGCTGGGAAGATGGAGTAAGTATAGGGGTGATTCTGCAATTTTCAAAATTGTTTCAGCCAGGAATGTGGATTTCCAAAAATTACAAATTGACCCCCATTTGGGGTGCATTTCTTTTTTAAGGACCAAAATTAAAAAAAAAAAAAGTATAATAATACAGGGACCAAAAAATGTAAAATTTGATCGATTCGTTGATATTTAAGATTTATTTTAAGATTTGAATCGACATAGATATGAAAGAATTGAATCGTAAGATTTGAATCGTAAATCATAAGATTTTATGCTCGTCGTTGCGAATTTTCGTAAATGTTGCGGATATTTTGGATTGTGAAAGAGAGATCCACTTTGGGTTCAAATTTTGCAATTTGGGTGGCGCGGAAGATGGAGTAAGTATAGGGGTGATTCTGCAATCTTCACAACTATTTAGGCCAGAGAGGTGGATTTTCGGAAATGACAAATTAACCTCCACTTGGGGGGCATTTCCGGTTTAAGGACCAAAATAAAAAAAAAATGTATATAATATAGGAACCAAAACTGTAAATATCATAAAAATAATATAATAAATTAAAGTTTCTTAAATCGTAAATCGTAAATTTTGATCGTTCTGTTGATATTTAAGATTTATTTTAACTTTTGAATCGACTTAGGTATGAACGAATTGAATCGTAAGATTTGAATTGTAAATCATAAGATTTTAAACACGGTATTGCGAATTTGCATAAATGAGTCACACGGGATTATAGCTGAGTAGAAGCATACTGCGTTGGTGGCGGATATTTCGGATATTGTAAGAGAGATCCACTTTGGGGATAAATTTGCAATTGGGCTGGAGCGGCTTGGAAGATGGAGTAAGTATAGGGGTGCATCTGCAATTTTCAAAACTGTTATAGTCAGGGAGGTGGATTTCCAAAAATTACAAATTGACCCCCACTTGGGGTGCATTTATAGTTTAAGGACCCGAATTAAAAAAATATATATAATAATATAGGGACCAAAAGTCGTAAAATGTAATCGATTTGTTGATATTTAAAATGTATTTTAACATTTGAATCAACATAGATGTGAATGAATTGAATCGTAAGATTTGAATCGTTAATCATACGATTTTTTGCTCGATATTGCGAATTTTCTTAAATGTGGCGGATATTTTGGATATTGAAAGAGAGATCCACTCTGGGGTCAAATTTGCAATTTGGGTGGAGCGGTTGGAGTGATTATGCAATTTTCAGAACTGCTTCAGCTAGGGAGGTGGATTTTCGAAAATTACCAATTGATCTCCACTTGGGGGCATTTTCGGTTTAAGGACCAAAGTTAAAAATGAGATTTAATATACGGACCAAAATAGTAATTATAACACGTTAATTATAAAATAATATAATAAATTATTGTTTTCTTAAATCGTGAATCGTAAAATTTGATTGTTTTGTCGGTATTTAAGATTTATTTTAACATTTGAATCGACTTAGGTATGAATAATTGAATCGTAAGATTTGAATCGTAAATCATAAGATTTTAAACTCGGTATTGCGAATTATCGTAAATGAGTCATTGATACGCGTAAAACCTACGTATAAATAACCGCAAGTGTACAGTATCGCGTTTTGTAGAATTGTGAATTCCAGATATTGATCCACAGGGAATTAAGTTCCTAAATCTACCAAGTACCGTAATTATACTATCCTAAACTATATCTAGACAATCAAAAGGATGGGGATGAAATGAAGCTAGAAGGAAACAATAATAAAAACAACGGTCCGCCAGTAAAAGCGAGGAATTCCGACGTGTGAAGGCTTCTAGGGAAAATCCACCAGTGTACTATCGATAAAGATCTACAAATCCGAATCTAATGTCAATTCTATATTCGCTAACCCAGACACTAAAATACCCTAACCCCCGTCTCCAGTGTAGTTAGAGTCTACCCACAGGTCCGACGTCTCCGTTCAGAACCTGATATTAAGAGAGCATTTAGGTCAAGTCCTTAAGGGCTACCCGAGGTGCATCACGTCTCCGTTTCCACACCCCGAGCTATGTTTTCCTAAAATCAAACGAGAAATCCTCTCTCGAGTTCATTCCCATTTACAATCAATTCAACTGTTGGCCAAACAATCGAAAGCATTTAATACAGGAAACCATAAACAGAATCAAAGAACGACAAATAGATCACATATCTGGAAATCAAAATCAATATATACAAGGTTTCATTTCCCTAAAAGAAAATGCTTAGTTCATTACAAACATAGCATCAAAATGAAGAACACGAGAAATCATAAACTAAATGTAAAGAAAAAGCTTATGAAAAATCCGAGTCGAAACCCTCGTCGAAGCTTCCCGCGAAGAACTGGCGAGAACCGAAGAGAAAACCGAAGAAGAGGTCGAAGAGTCGGTCTAAGAAGTTCTCCCTGTTTTATGCAAGGGGTTTGTATTTATAGTAGGGCAAATTTTCTTGAGGAAGCTTTGCCTTTTTAGATATTTTTTACGCATCCCAAGGCCCATATCGCGATATGATCGGCAATATCGGGCGATATGGTAAAATTGCAAGCTCTCTGTTCGTTTCTCCCCATATCGCGATATGGAATGGCATATCGCGCGATATGGCAAAAATGCAAGCTCTCTGTTTCGTTTTCTCCCATATCGCGATATGGAAGGGAATATCGCGATATGGTCGCTGCAATAACTTCAAACTCTGTTTTGACCATTTTGCAGCCCGAATTTGACAATTTTGCATTTCACAAAAGTTGTAGCCCTTGCAGTTGGCTTTCTAAATCCATTTGAATCAGCTCAATCGGAGGCCGTATGAAGAAGTTATGCATAAAATACCGAACGCTGCCACCATCCACTAGATTGCAATTTTTGCTCTTGTTTGACTTGATTCTCGGCTTCGCTTTCAAAATCGTTTCGAATCGCCAAAAATAGCTAACAAAACCTGAAAATATAAATAAAACAAGAAACGCATAATATAAACAAATAAAGCCGAAAACTCGTACGAACGAAGACCAAAACTTGAAGAATTGATAAGTGAAAATCATGCAAAATGAACACTTATCAGTCATACGCAATTATAACTGAGGAGTCGAAGCAGACTGCGTTGGTGGCTGATATTTCGGATATTACAAGAAAGATCTTCTTTGGTGTTAAATTTGCTATTTGGGTGGAACGGGTGGGAAGATGGAGTAAGTATAGCGGCAATAATGCAATTTTCCAAACTGTTTCAGTGGATTACCAGAAATTACAAATTGACCCCCACTTGAGGTGCATTTCTTGTTTAAGGACCAAAATTAAAAAAAAAAAAAATGTATGTAATCACTAGCCAGTGGATAGTCAAGTGCTGCTACATTTCTTGTTAGCCTGAAATGTGGAGATGCTAACAACTCGGCATTTGTATGTGTGTGCATAAGTTCTTTAATATGGGAAACTTACACTTTTGTTATCTCATAGGCCTGGAATGAACCGATGCAATGTTCCTGAGGAGCTGACAACTAACACTTTAAGAGCCATTTATCATCCAGCTCCTTCAGTTCCTGCCATTGCTCCTGAGAGTCAACACATCCATCTTAATAATTCTGATGAGACTTCAGCAGTAATGACCTCAGTTGATGCAATTTCTTTCCAAAATATAACAACCAGTGTGAAGAAAAAACACGTGTCTGCAAAGGCAGCAAATTCAACTGATTTAGATGGTTCTGCTCAGTCTTCGAACTCGCAGAAGAAAAACCTCGGTGCATCTGTAATAATTGGTAATTTGAACAGTGGAAATAACTCATCTTCTCCAGATCCAAGTGGACATCAGCATGTGCGACAATCAATATGAGAAGTACAATGATATTAAAAGAGAAAAGATATCAGTTGTCAACTCTTCTAAGAAAGGTACGTCATTAAGTACCCTGCACTTTTCCAAAATGGAAATCAATTATGCATGTTAAGTCATCTGTGAACTCCACTTTAGCTTCTTGGACTTCTCTTTGTCGAATTTTGTAAAAGCAATCTTCAAATTGATATGCACAGGTACAAACTTAGAGATAAGGACAAAGTTAGAAGCTGATATTGATGATTCTAGAGCTTCCAAAAGGATGAAGAGTGAGGAATTACGCTTCGATGATGAAAATTGGGCTTCTGATAGTGGCAGGACTTCCTCAAAAGCAGGTCATGGATCGACCAGTTTGTCAAATAAGGATTTGAGGGGTGAAGCAAAGAAGAGTCTAGTCTCCGATATGAATGCAAAAATGCACGTTCCAGGTACATCAGACAATGGTGTGCTAATTTCTGGAAAATGTGATGATAAGGAATCTGTTAAGAAGAGGAAACCGAAGGAACATCTAGAGTCTGGTGATTTTGTGGAAGAAATGTGTGAAAGTAACCACCGGAAAGAAAAGAAAGCTAGAGTTTCCATGTCTGGGGGAAAGGATACCAATGGAAGCAAAGCGAGTGTAGATACTGACAGAAAGAGTAGGGGCAAAAAGGACCAAAATAACGGGCAGTACCCGAGCAACACCCATGCACCAGATTATTTGGAAATTGATATAGGTGATGTACATCCTTCCCTTGCTGCCAATTCAAGCTCTTCCAAGGTATCTGGCTCATATAAAGACAAAACTAATGGGCAAGAAGTTAAAGGTTCCCCAGTTGAATCAGTTTCTTAATCTCCCTCGAGATTTGATAAGGTCACATCAAGTAGAAAGAAACTTACCGGAAAAGACGATTTTCACGATTGTGGCTATGTAACTGCCGTTACTCCAAGAAAGCTTTCAGGTGGTGAAGATGGAGGGGATGACCGAAGAAGAACGGTAAAAAAAGATGCAATTGTCACTTTCAATGAACATGTTACTGATGTGTGCGATGATTCCTTGCGTCAAAGTAATCAGTATGCTGGTTCAAAACATTCTTCTCAGCGAAGCAAAGTTGAAGAAAAGGCAAATATTGACCAATCCCAGAGTAGTGAGTTTCACTCCAAGAAATCTGGGAAGGGGTATTCGTCACATTCTAAAGACAAGGGTCATGCTTCTGGATCCGACCTAGATAAAGCTAACACCAAGGCTTCTGATTCTATGCATGATTCTTTAGATAACGTGCAATTGTACGAGGAGAAGTCGAAAAGTAGAAGAAGAAAGTCCGATGAGAAATCCGGCACTCCTATTAACAGTGAAAAGCTTATTTCCAAGAAAGATACTGCTGTAGGAACATCAACGGAGAACGGTAAAGGACAAAGTCAAAAGAAATCTGGTCATGATGGACAAGATGCAATCAAAGGCCAGCATAAGAAGCATAATCTTCAGCAGGAGCATGACAATGGAAAATTACCCAAGAAAAGCAACCACACAGAAGTTTATGGGAATGGAAAGTCGCACTCACTTCCACCCTTATCGAGGAATCAGAAAGAAAATGGTGTAAAAGGTTTGGCAGCTGATTCGTTGGAGAATGGTGACACACTAAAGCCACCAAATCAGAGAAAGAATATGAGTTGCTGCTGCTGCTGCTTTGGCCTATAAATGTGTGGAGGTTGCTTACATGAAAGTGGTTTATTCTTCGCATGCCAATGCAAACAGGGACCGAAATGAGTTGCAAACCGCTCTACAAATTGTTCCCCCTGGTAAATTTTAGATGCAATCAGATTACACTTAAAAAAAATATCTTTACTTTTGCTTGTTTAGTTTTGACAACTTTGATGCGGTCAGAACTAATTTATTACTACTGTTTAGGTGAATCTCCTTCCTCATCTGCCTCTGATGTTGACAACTTGAACCATCAAGCAGCTTCAAACAAGGCTGCATTAGCCAAAGTTGTTGGTTCCCCTCAAGTTTCTGGGAACCATATCATTACTTCACGGAATCGTTCTAGTTTCTTGCGAGTTATAAACTTTGTAAGTATAATCAATCTTTAAGTTTCTCATTCGTAACATGCAATACAAGTTTTTCTATATGCAATTATAATTGACACGTAAGTTCTACTTTTTTTGTAGGCACAAGATGTTAGTTTTGCAATGGAAGCCTCGAGAAAATCGAGAATTGCTCTAACATCTGCTACTACAAGACTCGGTGAAACCTCACACAAAGATGGTATCTATTCGCTGAAAAAGGCACTTGATTTCAATTTCCAAGATGTTGAGGGTTTGTTGCGCCTTGTTCGAATCGCAATGGAAGCCATCAATCGTTAAAATAGCATTGTTGCTTATCATGCTATTGGATCCCTCCATCAAATCACAGAGTTCCATCAGAGTATCACCCACCCTTGTAAAATCTGTACAGTTATATACTTGACTTCGACAATGCGTGTTTCCCATTCTTTATAATACAGCTGTGCTTGGACAAAAATAAGGGCCTGAAACTTTTTCGAGTTGGACTGATGAAATGGATCGAGGACTATTTGGATCGTTTTACAGATGGTGGAGCTGTCAGAAGTGATTCTGACTCTCAGTTTTGTGCACAAGGGATGTGGATTGCATTCTCAGGTTAATTTCCATCCATGGTTATTTTCTTTATGAAGATTAAAATCGAATATTATTTTTTATTTATTTTTTGGGGGTGTTATATAATGTAATATGATTTTTGCAGGTGTGGTCATACAATTTCACTCTTTGCCCCCACAACTAAATTTGCCTTTTCTGTTGATCTAGACAATCAGAATAAGTTGCTGAAACATGTTTATCTGAGTGAACAAAATAATGCTGTAGTCCTTTATACACGGGTCGGAAAGTGATCCCCTAAAGGTGTATCATGTATATGTATATGTGCAATTATATGTGGAGTTGATTCTAATTAGTTAGAGGATGTTCATCTACTGAAGTTCCTCTAAGATCACAACAGTTACTACATAGGATGCAAAAAACCATCTGCAATTGACAGGTATGGCTGCCATTTCTTATTTCTCATTTTTCAGTTAAAAAAAAAAAAACCACACTGAATGATTAATGATTCTGGATTCTTGGTGCAGGTGCTGAGTAACATGAGATGTATGTTGAGTTTCGCAGAATATATAATAGGTAAATTTTCGATTTTTTTCTTCTTCTGAAAATAGTTTGGGACGTCTCGTTTCTGGTTCTTTTTTCGGAACATATGCATAGCATGTTTGTTTCCTGTGATTTTTTGTAAATTTTTTAAAAATGTTGTAACTTTATTCTTGTAAAAAAAACTCTCATTAATTTTTCAATCATTTTTTATGTCTTTTTTTCTGGAAACTCTATAACTGTACTGTTGCAAAAAGATTACGAAATGTCTACTGATCTATTCTTATCATGTTTATATAATCGACCAAAACGAATTCTAATTTATGTTAATATACTCTTCGAAATACCCGAGCTAATACTTGTCAAGCTACATACTTGTATAGGTTGGGGTTTTCTGCATCTCTTTCCAAGTAATCTCTTGCTAGCAGATCTTCAATCCTCTTTTTGATTACTTTAACATCAGGCTGCAATAAAAGTATAACATATCAGTAACAAATTCCAAACTTAATTTTAATAAAGGAAAAGCAAAAATGCCTTTGTTTAGAAAAAAAAATAAAGAAGGGAAGTACATACTTTGAACATGTGGCTCAACATTTCGACACACTCAAGGATTAGTTGTTGATGGCCTAAAATTTTACGGCCTTTCATTATACGCACAAGTGCAGCGTCAATTGAATAACGCCTGTCATTGTCGACATCTTGAATCACCTTTTTCCTATCGTCCACTACGGGCAGAGGTATCTGAAACATCAAACACGAAAAGATTTTAGCCCATAAATATTTTTTATTTTTATTTTTATTTTTATTTTTATTTTAAGGAGATAATAAATGAAGACATTAAAGAAAACTGCTAAACATACCCTGATCCTCCTCATTTTGTCAGTAAACTTGGAGTTGAACTCGAAATAATCATTTGGCGAGACGAATTTAGAATCGGGATCCTTCTTTAAAATCTTGTACTTGCTGCAAGAAAGCGAGTGAAGCACTCTCATTAAATCGTCGTCCTCAAAATTTAATTGAGTCTTGATATCCGAATAGCTCAATCTCTGGGCATCATTAAATAGCAGCAACACAGCCCCCTGATAATTCAAAAAAAAATGCAATTAGGCATCCATTTTTCTTGGATAACGTTTAGACAGGTTGATTGATGTGTTGATTAATTCACAAGAGAGTATTATATTAACCTGGTAAGTCCCTACTACTAGCTCGATCGTTTTCGAATCAAATTTGCCGTTTATGCTGCATGTTCCCAAAGAATAAATCCATGTAAGCTTCCTATGTTTCGTTTTCGCTTCGTAATGTTCCTTGAAAACCTGAACGCACTTCACCTGAAACAGAAAGTAGCAGGAGAAAAAAGTAAAAAAAGACTCGGTTAATCCATGCATAAACATAGTCGAAAAAATCGGTTATTAACCAAAGAAAAAAGGGTCAAACCATTTCTGCCGGAAGGCGCAAATCACAAGTTTTATAAGTCGGCCAAAATCCGGTAGTGAGAACATTGACGGTTAGATCCATCCCAGGAATTGCAGCATTATTATTGATAAGGTACTCATGAAACTGATTCTGGTTTTCCTTTGCCAATGCTAAATCCGTAACCTAAAAAATTTAAACAATCGAGAAATGTTTTTTAGTTAACAAATAAATAAATAAATAATAATAATTCTTTCGTTGGACACTGACCATTCCCTCCATCTTTGAAGTACACTGACCGCCACACTGCTGCTTCAACTTTGTCAAAAAAAGTCTTTCATGGTCATCATTAACATTTCTATCAAAGAGAAGACGACGTGATAGCTTCTTCCTGGAGAACTCGGCAAAAAGGTCTTTGTCGCTGATGTAAGCAAGGAGCTTCACAATCTTATCCATACTTTCATCGATAGCTTCGTCACTTATCTTTTCACTTCCACCCTTCTTGAGAATATAATCGCAGTACGAAGCCAAATGATCCGCATTTGAGGTGCCACAAACAACTTGATTGCAAAAGGACTCAAAAGCTTGCTTGAGTGCCTATATCATATGATCAAAATCCAAATTTTCAAATAATAAGTAACATAATCGAGCAGAATTAAATGAATCGGCAATTCTGAACTTCGAACTCATATATATTACCTTGTGTAAAACGGCGTTGTTGCAAAAGCAACCAGTCGTGTACGCAGAATACTTGTTGTGAAGCTCGATGAATGTTGTCATAAGTGCCTGCATTAAAAGCAAAATCAGATAAAAACAGCCGAACGTAAGAAAGAAAAGTATATCCAATCAGCACATGGTAAAGAAATATACATGCTCCCCGCGTGCTCCACCAGCTTTCCCCGTCTGCACAACCACCAAAATTCCCGTTAGAATCAATTACAACAACAATACGACATAATGTGTTCAAACGAAAAGCATAATATTTCGTCGCAAACAAAATCAGCATACCTTGTTACAGGTAGCATCTTCAATCATCTGGATTGCCATCAAACCTTCAGAATGGACATGCTACACCAAGCAAACCCTCATAAGCGTTAGCATATTTACAAAAAGCATTTTTTTTTCAAAAAAACAAATATCACGTAAATTATTGGAATATTACGAACCTCCTTGAAAATTTTGGCAACTTCTTCCAATCCCTTGGGAATATTGTGGAATAGCCTGTACATTCTTGAAAGCTCGTCGACCTTATCATCTCTGAGCAAAGCACGGCATCCAGTCTCCTTCTCCAACAATTGATTTGCATATACTACCAACAACTCATTTTCAACTTGCTCCAAAAGCTTTGTCTCACTGCTTGAATGCAAGTAATGAGAAACCCGATTCTTTTCCGTTTTCAAGCACTCCTCCACCTTTTATTTATGTAATACTTGGTTAATAAAACAACTGAAAATGGTAGTATTTTTCATCGTTAAAAAACAGAGTTAAAGATGTGATATGTTACCTTTAGCATGTAATCAGGACAAGAATCTTGAAATATCCATTGTGATGCTTTTCGAGAATAGTAATGAGCTGTGTCCTTAAGCATAGCATCTTCAAAATCATCTGTGTAGAATTCAATTTTTCCCTTCCCCATTTCGACAAACACATCAAGCACATTCTTCAATAAAGCCCTGTCAATCTGCCCTCCTTCGCGCTCTTTATTAACCTGTATTACGAGCATGGTTATCTCAAATCCCGATCCCGACATTGTAATGCAAAATATAAACATACACATTGCACATCGAAAACCCCAAAAAAGAAAAAACCTCACCAATGCAATGACGGCATCTTTGGCTTTGTGTTTCACCTCTCCGTAAGCCTATCATCCAGATTTCAAAAACCGAATTAACAAATGCCAAAAAAAATAAGAAAAAAGAAGCAGAATCATAAGGAGAGAAAAAACCAACCATGTCACGAAAACAGCTGAACCCATGATCTTTAATACTTTCAATTTTCTTCCTAACTACAAAATAACGGTCGAGATAGGATAAGAAACGTGAAAGCCACTTGACCATTACTTTATGGTCACTCCATCGTCTTACAAGCTCCCTCAACATGAATTCGTCGTGCTTGTCTCGCAAAGAAGGATTGACCTGATAAACAAAACATCGAATATATTATCTCGAAAAAAAAAAAAAATAATAGATTGGCATAATTACTTAATCGACTTAGATTAAGTACCGTTGACATGATATACGCCTGAACAGATTCCTTGTAGTTGTTGTAGAGCTGCTGACAAATATAATCATCATCAATGTTATTACGGCCGGCCAGGTTGAACATAGTGCTTTGTTTCATGTCAAGGACAAACCATATATATATATATATATATATATATATATATATATATATATATATATATATATATATATATATATATATATATATATATATATATATATATATATATATATATATATATATATATATATACACACACAAACGCATACCGTTTTTCTTGTACACAAAATTCCCCAAACTCCGATTACGAAAATAAACAAAAAAACACATAATAAATTTTATAAAATATTCGTGAAGGATACGTGTAAAGCCTCATATACTCTTCCGAACTGAATTGCGATTCCAGTTCTTCCAGAATGTTCTTCACTTTAGCGATGCCGTCTTCCATAATAGCCCATCCTTCTTCCATGGCCTCTACATTATTCTTTCTAAGCTTTTTCGATTTCGTCTGCGGCACTCAAAAATCACAATTATTTTAAAAAATACGCCTAACTAAAATCACATCCATCAAATTAAACAACAGAAAATAAAATAATTTACACATACCATGGTTGGGGGAATTGGAATTCTCAGCTACGGACGTTTTGTTGGGAAGCAAAGACGAACACAAGTACTGCAGGGTTTATATAGGTTTTTATGAACGTCTGTATGTATATTGTATGTATGTATACTACATATATTATATATATATATTTATTAGTCCAACGGGAGGGGAATTTGTTTCCTAATACGAGTCGTTTTCTTCTTCATAAAAAATAAAAATATTAATATTAATAGTAATAATAATAATAATAAAAGAAAAAATAGAAGGAAAATAGGAGACGTTTTCTTTTCCGCTTAATTTACCTTGATTTGCGAAATTACCATGTTTTAAACTCAAATATTACCATGTTTGAAACTCAAAAATTAAATATATTTCAATTTCAATAAATAATAGAAAATAAAATAAATATTCGATTTAATATATATATATATATATATATATATTTTAGTTCTGGTCCTTCAACTATAAATGCACCACAAGTGGGGTCAATTTGTAATTTTTGGAAATCCACCTCCCTGACTGTAATAGTTTTAAAAATTGCAGAATCACCCCTATACTTACTTCATCTTCCCAGCCGCTCCAACCCAATTGCAATTTTATCCCCAAAGTGGATCTCTCTTGCAATATCCGAAATATCCGCCACCAACGCAGTATGCTTCTACTCCTCAGCTATAATCGCGTCTGACTCATTTATGCAAATTCCCAATACCGTGTTTAAAATCTTATGATTTACAATTCAAATCTTACGATTCAATTCGTTCATACCTAAGTCTATTCAAAAGTTAAAATAAATCTTAAATATCAACAAAACGATCAAAGTTTACGATTTACGATTTAAGAAAACTTAAATTTATTATATTATTTTCACTCATTAATTGCATATCTCAGCCTATGTGACCCGATCGCCATTGTCACAGACAAAACGGTCAGCATAGCAATCGGGATCCCTCCGATCAACAGAACAAGCAGATTGTCAATTCCGTCCCTATACTTACGGTGCTGTATAGGGTACATCACGATTAATTCGATGATTATTCCGACGAAGATCGAGCATATGCAGAAGTTTCCGATTGCTGTCAGAACCTTCTGGAAGTGTCCGACCTGGTTCGTGCTGTCCACTAGATGGGCTGCCTTGCCGAAGAAAGTGCGGACCCCGGTTGCTATGACGACTGCTTCGATCTCGCCTTGCTTGCATGTGGACCCGGAGAAGACCTCGTCGGACGGGCTCTTTGTGACGCGGAGAGATTCTCCGTTCAATGCTGACTAGTCAACTTTCAAGGGGTCGCCTTCTAGAAGGCGAGCGTCGGCTGGGATGATGTCACCGAGCTTGATGCTGATGATGTCACCCGGCACGAGGATCGAAGCATCCTGCTCACTCCATCAGGCATCTCTCAAAACCTAATAAAAAGGACGACGAGTTTAGCAACCAAAATAATCCATCCTGCCGATTTTAATTTTCGTTTTCGAGCCAGTGCACACCTATTAAGAAAACTAAAAAAATTGCGCGATCAACAACTAATTATTCGGAATTACCAATCACATTTCCATACGTAAAACGGTAAAAAATCTCAAGTACCAAGGCTTATATACATTTCAACAAAAAGAACCTATATAAACAATCAACAAAAAAACTACCCCCAAAAGAATTCTTGAACTTAAAATCCAAGAAACACCGCCAGACCTGCACCAGAAAATCAAAGATTTCTTAAAAAAAAAATTCAAAACATATGTAAAATCAAAACTCTCTGACATGAAATTCCTAATTGCATACATTATCGTCAAATTAAAAAAAGCTTTTGTAAAATAGGTGGAATAAGTAATTAACATGAACAAAGCTGAGAAAATAGGAACTTAGTTAGAGAGATAGTGAAACAGACAGAACGGCAGCGCCAGGCCGACCAAAAATAGGTCACATTTTGGAGCACACATGAAAAATGGGGGAGTGCACATATATACTACATAAAGGCTGACGCTGGAAGCGGCGAGGCCCTGTCGATTGCCTCTCGGGGTCGGCTATCGCAGGACTTGTAAGTTGTATACCAGTCCCTGCAACATCAAACACACAATTCAGTTACAATCAATATGCAGACATAGAGCGATCTAAATTAACAGGCGCCAGCGGCGGCCGTCAGACGAGGCAGCGGCGGTAAAAGGCAGCCAACCAGTGCAGGGCAAATAAGATAGTGAAAAGAAAAAGAAAAAAGAAAAAAAGCAAAAAGAAAACGGGACACCAAATCTTGGGACCAAAAAAGCCATATGTAATAAAAGAAGAGGAAAATCATCTTCCAGCAATAAAAACGGACCAGAGTCGCCGGCGGCTGTTCTGGACGTCGAAGACTAAGAAAAGGTGAAGTAACCAAAAATTGTAGCAGAAATAGAAGATAAGTTTAATTAATTTCGTACCTATCAACTTGAACAGTGGATAATGAATGCTTTTCGGAAGGGAGGCGGTGGAGTCAGAGATTGTAGGCCGCCGACCACCATTGGGGCCCAGTATCGATTGAAGCGACGGTGACTTGGGAATCGTAACTTGCATGATAGGAGATTAATTGGGTGAAGAATTATCGCATAGGGGAAGATAAAATCCTAGATCCGTTTTATATTGATATTTTCTCGTGTTTAGTTGCTTTCTTAATTAGTTTATTTTATTTAGTTAATTAAATTGACAACCCTGCGTAGGCTGGATAAAAATCATAATTGTTAGGATTTGGTACTTAGGATTAGGTAATTTGCGTATTCCCTGTGGGATCGACATCCGACTCTCACGAGTCTACTTTACTACTTGTTTGCGATACGTGCACTTGCGTGTGGGTATTTAGCACCCAACAACCGGCGGTGGTGAGCGGCAAGGGGGAGGACGCAGAAACGACGCTGTATTGCATAAAGGAGATTAAAAAAAAAGTGAAAAACAAGCAGACAGGACACGGTCGAGCAGCTTGGAAAATAAAGTGAAAAGAAAATAATTGAAGAAGATGATTGGAGAGGCAGTACGAAACGGCGACCTTTTGGCATTAAACGGGGTAAGAGAAAAGGCAAAAGAAAAGGCAATAAAAAAATAAAAAAATGGGTCGATCCGTATATATATATATATATACTTAATATATATATATATATATATATATATATATATATATATATATATATATATATATATATATATATATATATATATATATATATAATATCATTTGTGCTTTCAATAAGATAATATCAACTGTTTGTCCAAATACTCAGCAACTTGAAATTGTTTAATTTCAGTATATTTCAATGTGTGTGCCAGCCATATTCAGAAAAGCATACTGACGCATGTTATTGTTTTTTTCTTTTCTTTTTTTTCCCAATAGTCAAAGTAAAGTAAGCCATACACATCTTTAATTAGTGCAGTACATTAATCATCTTCTTAATTGCCGTCAAGAACTAATCGTACTCACCAAAGGTGAGGGACCAAGCTAATCAATAATATAATATAATGCTATTTGAAATAATTTAAATTCATCCAGAAACGATCAAGAAAAAATGTATTGCCATTTTATATATATATATATATATATATATATATATATATATATATATATATATTTATATATATATACACACTTGTAAGGGTAAATTACATATAGCCTCATGAGGTATATGGCTGAATAACGAAAAAACTTCTCTTAGCCATTGATAATTACATACACCCCTGAAACTAAGAAATCTTCTCTCTCATCTATTCTCTCACTAGTCACTACCACCAAAAAATGGCACCCGTACTCCTTTCTCTCACCACACTTCTTCTCTCCATCTTCCTCCTCCCCACCGCCCACGCCCAGTCGGCGCCGCCACCCACCCCCGCCGGCCCGATCAACATCACCGCGATCCTCGAAAAGGCCAACCAATACACCACCTTCATCCGCCTCCTAAACGAAACTCAGGCAGCCAACCAGGTCAACAACCAGGTCAACAATTCACACGAAGGCATGACGGTGTTCGCCCCGACCGACAACGCCTTCAATAACCTGCCACCTGGCACCATTAACAAACTCACAAACCAGCAACAAATCCAGCTTGTGCTTTACCACATTTGCCCAAAGTACTACGCAATGCACAATCTGTTAAGGCTCAGCAATCCGGTCAGGACTCAAGTCAGCGGGCAGGAAAACCAAGTGTTCGGGCTCAACTTCACCGGTCAGGGGAATCAGGTCAACGTCTCGACCGGAATTGTCGAAGTGCCGATCTACAATGCATTGAGGAAAGACCCACCGCTGGCGGTTTACCAGCTCGATAAGGTGCTTCTGCCTAAAGAATTTTCTGAACCGAAACCCTCGGCGGCTTCTGCACCTCCGAGTGGTGATCGTTGTGTGTGTGAGATACCGTCATCAAGGCTCATCTCAATGGGATCAAGTTCTTCTTAAAATTGTTGGAATATAATTCCACTGCAGCAATCTTGATGATTTGATCACAAAGTTTGGTGGCTGAGGCACGAAAAGATTTCGCTCTCTTTAAGACGAATTGCACGAACCCCTTTTGATTATATTTATGTAGCAAAGAACGGTCGTGTCGCCTATCAGATATAACAAGATATAACAGTCCACCCACAAATAGTGTCTTCAACCAATACTTCACTATTGATGAAGTAGAAGCTACGCCCATACACCCATAAAGAGCTTAATATACTACGTATAAGTATGTAGAGAAAACTTAGAAAAGTATATATTTTCACTCTTTCTCCTCTTATATCTAAAAGGGAAAATTGCACATCACCCCCTGTAAATTTATAATATTCACACTTTACCCCCTCAATTTTTTATAAAGTGAATGTTACCCTTCAAAATATAATTCTTGTTGCACATTATCCCAATAACAAAACTCCAATATATATATATATATATATATATATATATATATATATATATATATATATATATATATATGTGTGTGTGTGTGTGTGTATGGATCGATACTCTCAAAGTAATTTGATTATAACCATAAAAATTCACTAAAGTAATATGAAAAAAATACAATAGAGATGAATCTCTTTGAATTAATATATATATATATATATATATATATATATATATATATATATATATATATATATATATATATATATATATATATATATATATATTTTTTTTTTTTTTTTGAAATTTTGGAATCGTGAAAAATAGATTTAATTTGGAACGTAACGAACCATATGTGACAAATAATTCGTCACAAGAACTAATTCACATTACAATCCATTTGAATTTTGTAAGACAAAAGTAGTTGTCATAAAAGATTTTTAATTTTTGTGACCAAAGCTTTTGTCACAAGAACCAAGTCCAATTAAACACCTATTGTGAGGATTTACGTTTATAGTGACAAACTGAGAATGCATAGGAGACGATAACTTCGACATGAAAGAGTAATTATATGGGACAAATTGAAATATCGTAATAACTTATAGTGACGAAATTCATTTTCGTCACATGAGACTTTGTACAACGGAGCCTACGCGACGATGCATGTGACGAATTTTTTCGTGTCAAAAAGCTTATGTGACGATATTTTGAGTTCATGTGACGATAGATTTCACTTTTTTTAGTGTTGGTTGTTTGAAAAAAAAAAAGGAAAACACAAAAAACACGAAAATTTTTGTCTCTTCACTCATGTCTATCCGTTTTTTTTACGCTCAGCGCTGCACGTTGACCGTAATTATACTGTCATTGACAGTAATTGTGTTCTCAACTGACAGTACAATTACGTAATTGTACTGTCGTTCATACCACATCAATATTAATTCTTTTGGTTTTTTATTACTTTTGTCTTTGTTGAACGGTCGACATATTAATATTACTCTATTACACAATAATAGTGATTTTTGTTGTGTTAATATTACTGCGCTATACAATAATATAGCAATATTACTGTTTTAATATTACTGTGCTAGAAAGTAATATATAATAGCAATGTTACTGTGTTAAATAGTAACATAATTAATATGACTATCAACCACATCATTATTACTATTTAAACGGGCCAAAAAATGTTGAAGGAAAAAAAAAAAAAAAAGTCAATGCCTCCGGAGATCAACTCAGGGGGAGGTAGAAAAAAAAAGAAGTGAACGTCGAAAACCGGCGGAAAAAACAGATAGAAAAGTAAAGAAAAAAAATCAATGGCGGCGATGAGCAAAATTGTAGTCAAAATTAGGTTATGGGTCAAAATTGAATAATTTGTGAAATTTAGATTCAAATGTTAAATTGAATTAAATAATGAAATTAGAGCATATTAAAATGTGAAAGGGTATTTTAATCATTTACACACCTCTGGACATTGTTTCAATTTTTTTTATAAAAAAGTTTTTTGTCTAAATCTATTTATGAATAAGCCCTATATTTTTTAATAGAATATGCTTGTGATAGAGACAGAAAAACTATAAGGGCAATTTTGTAATGCATCTTATCATGGCAATGATAAAATTATTTTTGTGGATCAACTAGAAAAATTATAGGGTTAACCAGACTTAAAAAAAATGAGCAAATGGTAAATAGGCCCATGACAATGGCACTTAATTCAAAAAAAAAATCCAACTTTTTTGTCTTGCAAATATTTCCAGCCCATTCAAACTTACTTGCAAATAAGGAAAACCTTTTATATATACCAAAATTACCCCCAATTCATTGAAACCCAATTCAATTCCAATTTCATGATTTACACCCCAATTTAACTCAATTTCACCAATTAACCAATTTTGACCCCAATTTTGACTCGCCACCACCGGAGGCCGCCGGTCTCAAAGCGTTGACTTTTTTTCTGAATTTTTTTTTCCGGTATGTCAACCGTCGTTGACCGCCGGGTCTCGGGCATTGACTTTTTTTTTTTTTTCTTAAAAAATATATTTTAATTAATATTACTGTCTTGGCTGCTAAATTACTGTCTCCAGCAGTTATTTAACTGTCGGGTACAGTAATTTAACTGTTAATTGTTTTTTTTTTCTTAAAAAAATATTTTAATTAGTATTACTGTCTTGACTGCTAAATTACTGTCACCAGCAGTTATTTTACCGTCGGAGACAGTAATTTAACTGTTAATTGACTCTTTTTTCCTTAAAAAAATATTTGTATTAATATTACTATTTTGGCTGCTAAATTACTGTCTCCAGCAGTTATTTAACTGTCGGAGACAGTAATTTAACTGTTAATTGACTTTTTTTTTTGAAATTTTGTTTTTTCTTAAAAAAAATTATTTTAATTAATATTACTGTCTTGGCTGCTAAATTACTGTCTCCAACAGTAGTTTAACTGTCTGAGACAGTAATATTACTGTATTAATTAATTTTATCGTCTTGGCCTTCATTTTTGCTATCTTCGACTATAATATTACTGTCTCCGACCGTAATATTATTGTCTTATGCAATAATATTACTGTTTGGGACAATAATATTAGTAATATTACTGTTCGGAAAAATAATATTCATAATATTACTGTCTCAAACAGTAATATTACTGTCTGAGACAGTAATTTAGCAGGCATGACAGTAATATTAATTAAAAAAAATTTTCTAAGAAAAAAGAAAATTTCAAAAAAAAAAAGATTGAAAAATAAAGTCAACGCCGAAGACCGGTGGTCAATGGCGGTTGACCGGCCGGAAAAAAACTTCAAAAAAAAAAGTCAATGCCGGAATCTGGCCGGAAAAAAAAATTAAGAAAAAAAATTATTTTCTCAAAAAAAAATATTTTTTCAAAAATTATTAAAATGGGGGTTAATGTGATATATTTGTTTAAATCCGGGGTCAATGTGTAATATTAAGGAAAATAGAGCATAATGGATGGAATTGACAAAAAATATATTATGGAAGATATTTTTAACTAAAGACATGGGGATGAGTTTATTTGAAAGACTGTTTTTTGTTTTACCAATGTGTAGTTAAGTCCATTGTCATGTGACTCATGTCCCCTTTTTGCCATTAGCCAAAAAAATTATACTATATTAGTATATTTAGTTAATCTTAGCCAATTTAACTATGCAACATTATTTAATTTTCCCAAAGAGCGTTACATGCCGGAAGAGGGTTGGAGTGTTGCTATCAGTGCTTAAACAAGTACATGCATACCAATAAACCTAATGAGGATAGAATATTTCATAATCCCAAACAATCCAAATCAACAACAGCTATATGCTGGCTGTCTATACTCGTGTTAAGAAGAATACAAATTGTGGTAGGGTTAGGGTTAGGGTGGGGGTGGGGTGGGGTGGGGGTGGGTGGGGTGGGGTTAGGGCTATTGGCCAATTGCCATGTTATGACAGGTTGTGAATGTGCTAGTTAATATTGTTCAATTTATATATATATATTATTTGTGTTTTCTTTTAATAAAATAATATCTACTGTTTGTCCAAATACTCGGCAACTTGAAATTGTTTAATTTCAGTGTATTTTGAATGTGTGTGCCAGCCATATTCAGAAAGGTTCCTTCGATCCTACACCCGGTGATAAACACCGGGTGGGTCTTCTGCTGCCACGTGTTTCTTTTTTTATTTTTTTAAAACCCCTAAAGGTAAACCCTAACGGGGAATCTATTATAAAATACAAAAAAAAGACACGTGGCAGCAGAAGACCCACCCGGTGTTTATCACCGGGTGTAGGGTCGAACAAATCATTCAGAAAAAGCATATTGACGCATGCTATTAGTATTATTTTATTTTATTTTGCTTATTTTATTTTTATTTTTTCAATAGTCAAAGTAAAGTAAGCCATTCACATCTTTAATTAGTGCAGTACATTAATCATCTTCTTAATTGCAGTCAAGAACTAATCGTACTCACCAAAGGTGAGGGACCAAGCTAATCAATAATATAATGCTATTTGAAACACTTAAATTCATCAAGAAAAGATCAAGAAGATGTATTCACAATATATATATATATATATATATATATATATATATATATATATATATATATATATATATATATATATATATATATATATATATATATATATATATATATACTTGTAAGGGTAAATTACAAATAGCCTCCTAAGTTATATGCGTGAATAACGAAAAAACTCCTCTGCAATTGACAATTACATATACCCCTGAAACTAATAATCCTGCCTAGAAACCTTAAAGGAATAATGGAATTGCCTAAATTACCCATTTAATTAATCAAACATAGAGAAAAAGAAAAATGTAAAAGTGTGAAATGTACACATTACCCATGAGTACACAACTTAGCAAGATTATTATGTTGTACCATATTTGCCACAATTTTAGTTAAATTGTATAAAATCTTTTTTTTTTATTTATAAATATTACATTTACCCCCCGAGAGTTATATTATATTAGTCTGAAAAGAGTAAAACTGGAAATTCATAACGAATATTTCGTGAAACCTTCAATATTCCATTACTCATAACTCCTTAAAGTGTAATTCTAAAACAAAGTTATACTTCAGAGGGTGTATGCAAATTGTACTTATACCAAAGTGAGGATTTTTTCGTCAATCGACCTCACCTCAGCTCGTGATTAAATGCAAATGACCCTATTTTAAATTGCGCCAAACAGCTTGGTGTTTTTTTTTTGTAACATGGATTGCATCACATAATATTAAAAACATGAAAATGAAATTTTCCATGGGATTTGATTCCTCCGCCAGCTCATTAAACTACCAACAAATTCAAACTCCAAATTTAATCTTCTCTCTCATCTTATCCCCATAAAAACCCCACACACCACCAATCCATTCTCACTACACCACCAAAAAACAATGGCACTCATACTCCTTTCTCTCACTACACTTCTTCTCTCACTCTTCCTCCTCCCCACCGCCCACGCCCAGTCGGCTCCGCCACCCACCCCCGCCGGCCCGATCAACATCACCGCGATCCTCGAAAAGGCCAACCAATACACCACCTTCATCCGCCTCCTGAACGAAACTCAGGCAGCCAACCAGATCAACAACCAGGTCAACAATTCACACGACGGCATGACGGTGTTCGCCCCGACCGACAACGCCTTCAACAACCTGCCACCTGGCACCCTCAACAAACTCACAAACCAGCAGCAAGTCCAGCTCGTGCTTTACCACATTTGCCCAAAGTTCTACTCTCTTGAAAGTCTGTTGACGGTCAGCAACCCGGTCAGGACACAGGCTAGCGGGCAGGACAACCAAGTGTTCGGGCTCAACTTCACCGGTCAGGGGAATCAGGTCAACGTGTCCACCGGAATCGTCGAAGTGCCGATCTACAATGCATTGAGGAAAGACCCACCGCTCGCGGTTTACCAGGTCGATAAGGTACTTATACCTAAAGAATTTTCTGAGCCGAAACCCCCGGCGGCTTCTCCACCTCCGAATGGTGATGGTTCTGGAAGCGCCGCCAAGGATGGCGGCGCTGCCAAAGCCCCATCGACGAGCAGTCCCGGGAATGGATCCGGGAAGATGAATGTCGGGTTCGGATTGGTATCCGGGATTCTTTTGGTGTGCATGGGACTCTTGTCGTCCTGATCACGTGAATTACAAACTTTTCTTAATAATTGTTTTTTTTTTTGAATTCTTTTTTCTTTTCTTGTGTATGTTGAAAATATTGTTTAATTTGTTCTTCTTTAATTAAACTGAGGTTTGTGGTTTCTGGCTTGTTTATTAGTTTTTTCATAGACCATATATTTGTGCAACTGTTTGGATCTGCATCAATTGTATTGAAACAGAGTAATTTATATGTAGGGTAAATCACAGCCAACAAATTACAAACATGTAAGGTCAATAACCAAAAAAATTCCATTTTGTTAAGATTATTACAACCAGCCTCCTCGACGATGAATTTTCTTACACTTCCACTTTTATAGTGTCAAGTTAAACATACTTTTACAAACCAAGAGACATATCTTATGATTATTTTGTTTCAAAATATCTATGGAGCGTAAATGAAATAAAACGGGTACAAACTGGAGAATATTCCATATAATCAAATGACACGATATATCAATATTTTCTTTGTGTAGGCTGAGGCTTATAGATAAGGCTTTATTTAATTATCATGAATGACTTCATGGGAATTACATGAGAATAAAGGGGAACAAATAAATGTATGTAGAAATTCGAATTTCAAGAATGAGTGATAAAATGATAGTGATTTATGTATGAATATTCAAATTGGGCTTGTATGAAATCGTTAATAACGAAAACTACTATCTGTATGTCATATGGAAAAATGGCACAGGACATGACAAGGGAGATAATTGCACATTGGTCTAGATAAAAAATAGTTTTTCAAATAAACTTATTCTATGTCTTTTATCTAAAATACTCTCTATAATATAATTTTCATCAATTTCATTCATTATCCACTAACTTCTTCAATATTACACATTGATCCTGGATTTAAATAAATATATCACATTAACCCCTATTTTAATAATTTTTTGAATTTTTTTTTTTCAGAAAATAATTTTTTTTCTAAATTTTTTTTTCCGTTCAGATTCTGGCGTTGACCGGGTGGTTCTCCGGCGTTGATTTTGTTTTAATTCCTTTTTCTTAAAAGAAATTATTTTAATTAATGTTACCGTCTTCACTGCTAAATTACTATCTCCAACAGTAATTTAACTGTCGGAGACAGCAATTTAATTGTCTGAGACAATATATTACTAATATTACTGTCCCAAACAGTAAAATTACTGTCTCCGACAGTAATATTATTGTTTGGGACAATAATATCATGAATATTACTTTCCCCAAACAATATCATTATTGCATGAAACAATAATATTACGATCGGAGACAGTAATACTACGGTCAAAGACAGAAAAATTGCAGTCCAAGATGATAAAATTAATTAATACAGTAAAATTACTGTCACATACGGTAAATTACTGTTTCAGACAGTTAAATTACTGTCTACGACAATTAAATTATTGTTGGAGACATTAATTTAGTAGTCAAGACCGTAATATTAATTAAAATAAATTTTTTTAGGAAAAAACAAAATTTCAAAATAAAAAAAAAAGTCAACTCTGGAGACCGGCGGTCAACAGCGGTTGACCGGGAGTCTCCGGCGATGGCGGGTCAAAATTAGAATAAGGGTCAACATTGGTTAATTGGTGAAATTGGGCAAAATTGGGGTGTAAATCATGAAATAGGAGTTGAATTGAGTTTCAAGGAATTGTGAGTAATTTTGATATATATAAAAGAGTTTTATTTATTTACAAATAAGTTTGAATGAGCTGGAATTATCTAAAAGGCAAAAAAAGTGGATATTTTTTTTTCTTAGTTAAGTGCACTTGTCATGAGCGTATTTGACAGTAAGCGATTTCATATTATTTGTTAATTTTAAAAAAATATACTTATGTGTGGTATTATTTATCACTTTAGAACTATATGAGCATCTACAATCCATGGGGGTGGGAGGAGTGGGGTTTCGGCTACGTGGTTTGTATTAGTTGGGGTTAGGACAGGGCGGGGGAAGGGGTGGGGATTAGTGGGGCTGCAAATTAAACGGATTGGATCAAAAATATTTTTTTTCCAATTATTTTGGAAATTATACATGGGCTCCAATTTACTTTCCAAGAAAAAAAGGAATTCAAAAATCCATTTTGATTTCAAAGTATCTTAGAATCGGCAAAATTTCGAAAATTTCAATAATTGCATTAACTTTAATTTATTGTTCTTTTTTCTGACAACAACAAAAACTATATTTATTAGGTTGTAGATACCCATTGGAGGGGGGATTAATTCCCTCTAACTGAGTCACTACAAATAAGATGAGCGAGATTGTGGGCAAGACTATTACCCGACCGCTTTACAAAGCTAAAACTGCAAAATATTCCTAGAGATGCTACAACATTCTTTGACTATAGCACCGAACAATAATAACTCTCCACTTTCATTCTTCAGAACATTAACAATTTGAAGATAATCTCCCTCCATACTAATCATTTGCCAACCCCAATCCTGAGCTAAGTTGATTGCATACAACCCGCTAAAGCTTCTCCTTCCACCGGCGGAAGATTGCCAGAAACATGACAAATCTTCAATCCCAAGCTGCGACCCTCCACATTTCTAGCAACCACTGCCACTGTAATTTCGGCAGGAGCAAATTTTATTGCCACGTCAAAGTTCAGTTTAACAAGGTCCCTTTACGTGTTTTCCATTCACTAGGGTGGTCACTACGTAAGCTTGGATTCGGACGAAGTTGAGCACATTTGAATTCATTTCACTTATTGAGTCGAAGAGAAGGGGAAAATGAAGAGTGGATTTTTTTTTTAGTTCTCTACTTTTATTCATCTCACCGAAATGTCAAAAATTAAATATTGAAATTGAATAGTCAGTCAAAACACAAAGAGAGTAAATAAATAAATAAACAAAATAAAAAAGGAAACGTCGGTTGGTTGGGTAATATCGGTCATCAGATTTTTCAACATATTAGAAACTATACTCAACCTAACTATACATGAATTGGTTAAAAAAAATTATCGGCCGACCAAAACGAATCGATTGGTGGAAATTATCGATCAGAATAGTCGGACATATAATGGGTCGGTTGTCGGGTAAAACCTCCCATGAACAACCCTACATATAAGTGCACATATCTTTAGTCTGGCGGTAATTATAGTTTTGGTCCCCCACGTTTGCACGTTTTTCACTTTTGGTCCCCCATTTACCGTCGTCAACAAAAAACACACTAATGTTGTCACATTTTAACACATTTAGTCCCTCCGTCTGTTTGACGGTTAAGAAGTAACGGTCAACGGTTGAATTTGGGGTTTTTCTTTGAGAAAATTACAATAAGACCCCTGTATTCTTTCAAAATATTCTAAAAACCCCTAAAAATTTATCCAACTATAATTTAACCTCAATTTCATCAATTAACCAATTTTAACCAAAAACCCCGATTTTTCAAAATCGGGTAATCCAACATTGACTTTCGTTTTAACTCGGTTGACTCTTTTCCTGATTGATATTTTTTTGCCGTTGTTGACCGATGTTGAATGTCAGGTTAACAATGTTGACATTTTTTCTCTTGATTTTTGTTTAAATTGTTGAGTAGTGGAAAAAATATAATTTAAAAAAAAAAAGTCAAAGCTGATAATAGGCGAGAAAAATAATATCATAAAAGAAGTCAAAATAAAAGAAAAAAGGAAAAAGTCAATGTCACTCAATGACGGAAAATATTTAAGACAAAAAAAAAGATAAAAATTAACGGTCGGTGTTAACCCCAAAAACGGTTGTATTAGAGTGGTTATCTCATTTCCAAATTACTCCGCACATGCCTAATTTATCTTCCTCATATTTTTTTGTGAAGAAATTTGAGATGCAATGGCGGTTCCATAGAAAAAAAATATAGGGAAGAAATTATGGATTTTAGAATTTTTTTTAAATTGTATTTAGGCCCCAGAATTATAGATAAAAACTTTGTTAGAAGTTTGTAATGTTAATATTAGATATTAATATAGTATTATTATTGTGTTATACAATAATAATATTGTGTTGATCGGAAAAAATAAAGTCATTGGAAAAAGTTGAAAAAAATCAAGAAAAATAAAAAAGTCAACATTGTTAACCGAGAATAAAATGTCGGTGAACGACGTCAAAAACAGTATTAAAAAAATTCAATGCCGAAAGAAAAAGTTAAAAAAAAAAAAATATCAACGGCGGTCAACGGTCAGCGGTGATGGTGGTAAAACTCGAGGTCGCAAAATTGATTAAATGATGAAACTGGGGTTAAATTAGGGTTGAATAATATTTTAGGGGTTTTTAGAATATTTTAAAAGAATGCAGGGGTCTGAGTTCAGTTTGCTCAATGAAAAATTCCAATTTCAGCCCTAATTCAACAGTTCACCGTTACTTCTTGACGGTCAAACAAACGGAGGGACTAAATGTATTAAAATGTGACAACATTAGTGTGTATTTTGTTGATGGTGGTAAATGGATGACCAAAAGTGAAAAACGTGCAAATTTAGAGACTATTACTGTAATTATCCCCTTTAGTCTATACTAAAGTTGACTTTTAAAAGTGGGGATGTCAAAGCAGGAGCGCATAAACTTTACTTGTACGTACCCAAATTTTCACAAATTATTTTTATCCAAACAATGAAAAAAGTGAGTAAAATTACGAATATAAACAAAATAAATAATTATAAACTAGGGTATATCCTCCAAATGTGTGTTTATTTTCTCAAAAACACTAAATTAATTACATACAACTGTCGCAATGAATTACAATTCTAGTTTGCACTATTATTATCCCAACTAGTAACCGAACCCGTGCGTTGCACGGGGTTATATATTTCAATGAAATGAAACAAAAACAACACAGTTATTAAATTGGAGTAATAAACCACAAATTGTCACAAATATAATATACATTTGCTGTTTTACACTTAAAAATATTCATATAAAAAAACTCTTAAAAATCGCACTTTAACCGTTCAGAAGATGCGTGCACTTCACCGATACCCAAGGCATTACAGCAGATTAACAATTCCCAATAGCATCATATATGAGTTCAAATACCACAAAAAAATTGTTGAAAGAAAAAATGCGAAACAAATATATGGAAAACAATAACCTTTGATGTTGTGTGACAGCTCATTCTTTGTGGCAATGCATTCATTTTAATGATATTGCATCTTCACACTCTGCGAAATAATAAGAACACATTATGCACAGTAGAATGTAAGGCTTACATAAGAACTAATGTGAAAAACTGTAAATAAAAAATACCTTAAATTTTGAAATACTTCTTTATAAACAACGTTTGTTGTATTTTTTGAAGTATTTCCTTCTTTGTCAACTATAAGTATCTTCAAACATTTTCGACTGGTAACCCTCGAAATAACTACATATAGTTGTCCGTGAGAGAAAACAGACTTTTCAGGATATAGACCAACATTTTGGAGGGATTGACCTTGGCTTTTATTTATTGTCATAGCGAAGGAAAGAACAATGGGAAATTGTCTCATCTGAAAGTGAAACGGAATCCTACTGGCTGACGGTGTTAACGACAATCTTGGAATGATGACCTTCTGTCCGACATTAGAGCCTGAAATTATTTTTGCTTCCAAAACGCGATTTCCCAACCGAGTAATGGTCAATCTTGTACCATTACACAACCCATTGGACTGGTCTATATTTCTCAATAACATAACAGGAACACCTTTTTTCAGCTTTTTAATTCATGGTTTGGCAGACCTGAAGATGTAATAGTATTCAAAAACTCTGGAGTATGAATGTCATGATGTGAGTCGACACTCTCATTCGCCGTACATGGACTATCGAAACTAAGATAAAAAATTTCCTATTCCGGAACCAAAGACAGCATGTAATCGTTCACCTTCTCAACAATTTCATTAGTAGGTGCCAATATAGCTCGTTGTTGTAAGTATTCAGAATCCATGATATTAGCGAGAAAATTTGGGTAAGTTGCTTCAACAATAGACGCTAAATGGTTACCTGATGATTGTATGAGCAAATCATCAGGTATCTCAATGTCCATAACATTATTATTATCATCACCATTAGTACCATCGCCTATATTTAACATCCAATCTGAGAAGTTTTTCAGTTCCTCGCAATTAGAACTTGTTGAAGAAAGCCTCATATTTTTTGTTAATGTTAACACTTCACAATGCTGCCACAAATGTGAGAAATTTATGCTCGCCGACACAACTTGTTGTCTTGTTCCCTTTGGCACGACAGACAATATTTGTCTAAAATCTCCTCCAAAAACAATTGTTTTGCCACCAAATGGTTTGTTCTCATTTTCAGGATCAGACTGGCTTAGGATATCCTTCAAAGATTGATGTACGGCTTCAAAACAATGCTTGTGAATCATCGGAGCTTCATCCCAAATGATGAGTTTCGCTTTTGTTATCGACTCCGCCAAAGGGGACTCACATGCAATGTTGCAAGTAGATTCTTCGTGAACATTAAAGGCAATGGCAAACCTCGAGTGAGCTGTTCTTCCACCAGGAATGAGTAAAGATGTTATCCCACTTGATGCGACTGTGAGTACTATTTCACCTTTTGACCTTAAAGCTGCCGAAAGTGTTCTCCAAATATAGGTCTTACCAGTACCTCCGTAACCATAAAGGAAAAATAAACCACCACGTCTTTCATTTACACGAACCATAATTTTATCATGGACAATCCTTTGTTCGTCATTGAGACTTGACAATAACCCTGAATTTTCGGCAGCTAATGCACTTCTGTCATAATTAAGTTCATCATAGATAAGTCTATTTTCAACTTGTGGAAGAAGAGACATGTTTAGGAACGGCATTGTTGGAAAATCAGCTAGACTCTTATTGCTACCTCGCATCTTTTCTTCAATTTCCATTAGGGCAAAATTTTTCAAATCATCTTCATCAAGCTGCAAATCTGAAATATAAAACATAATTTAATAAATTAACAATAATGCAGAAAATAATAAATGGCAGAGAAAAAAAAATTGTAATAAATTTACCAAATACTTGAAAATATATGAAAAACTACATTCACGTTGCAATATAGTTATTTGCGTACGCAGGATATCATCACTCCAAAAATACCATGTTTTATCCCAAACATATTCAGGCCGTGCCATTTGATTCGACAATAGAAGAGTTGTGAACATATTTCGTAGGAATTTAGCAAACCCTCAATGGCTTGCTTATTCAATACCATCTATGTACTCCTTATCATCATCTAACAAACCAATTGCATAGCAATCATCTCTAAACGTAGGATAAACCACATTATTGATGGTTCTTAACTCAATGTAAGAAGAAGGCCCCCTAATTATATTGAGTAAGATTCTCAAATAATTTAACTCACCACTTCCTGGGGCTACGTAATGAATTCTTCCAATAGAGAATCCTTTCTTTCTAGGAGTCCATGCACGTAAAGGCTGTTTTCAGACGAATTTCGCTGGGAATTATGCATAAGTAAGACCTTTTGCCTCGGTATATGTAGAATTTGCGTCCATCCATGCTAAAAATTTTGATTGCAATACATGTGGCCTCTCAATAACCGATTCAAGAGACTCATCACCATCAAAAATTACAATTTGTTCGTTGGGCAGGTGAATAGGCAAACGCTCGATTCTCTAAAATGAACATCGAATGCAAATATTCGCCACACTGCTTCACATGGTGATATGTATCTACAATCAACGTACATCTTGATCTCATCGTAATTTTCTGATTGTGAGTCACCAACTTCTGTTCCATAAAAAGTTGCAGTAACACGATCATGACCTTTGTTGATGTACTTGAAAAGATACTTAATTGATCTTGATTGGTTGCACCACTCAACATTTATATGCGCCTTGTACCTTTTCATCAGATATGGATTATAGGTCACCACAAATCTATTATCAACATCATTTTTTCCTTTTTTGACTACCCTGCCATTATCCCTTCTCTTGTACAGTGGGTAACCGTCTTTATCATTAGAGGTTCGATCATTGAATTTTTTGGGAAAGTGCCTTGTACACTTCCCATCCTCCATGCATGAAGCGGTTGGATTAAATACACCACATGGGCCATGGATCATAAGAGAAGTAACAAAACTATGAAGCACAGGATCTTCATTTTTATCAGGGATTTCAGCAGATATTATCTTGTCGATATCTTCTGGACTTGGGTACTTGGAGTCAGGATGTAAGAAGATAAGTATATGAGCATGCGGTAGTCCTCGCTTCTGAAATTCTATTGTGTACATCACTGCACACAAAATAGAAAACTCATATTAATAATTAAGTAAATGCAGGAGATCTTGCTCATGTAATATCAATACAATAAAATAGTCATAATGTACCGACAAATTAGAAATGCTGAGATATAATAATTCTTTGTAAAATGATCATAATTAGAAAACATGTGAAAATTCCACGATGAGGTTTTTGTATATAATAAGTGTATTTAATAATAATACTATATTAATATTTTCTTCTACAGAAAAATATTATAGTAATATTATTTAACTTATTAAGTACATCAATTCAAATAAATTTATAATTAACATAAGTTATTACTAATTTTATAATAATGAAAATAAGTCATTGTAAAAAAAATTTGAAGATTAAAATAATATTTGATAATATTATATAAATGTTATCATAAGTTTCAAAAAGCTTTTACGTAGTACCTGATTTCACTTTTCCGAATACTTTTCCCCGTTTTATCTCCTTGATGAACTGATTGAGTTTTATTTTAAAAACTCGACACACAATATCCGGTCTATCTTCAGCTTTCAAACCTTTACCCTTGAGAAGTCTTGTTATCTCGATCCAATTATGATTGCATGTGAAAGTAACAAATAAATCAGGATATCCAGCCCATCGACATATAGCCATCGCATCTTGGTAAATTTGTATCATATAGCGAGCTCCATTGATAAATGTTGCTGGTAATATGACACGTTTCCCATTTTTTGATGAATTATTTTCTCCTCTCAAATATGCTTCTGAAAGACCCTTGTACATGTCAGCCCTTAACTCCTTCTGATGCATGCGAAGATATGCTAAACAGGCTGATTCAATCGTACTAAAAAAATCGACCGCAAGTTGTTGGAATAGACGTTTGGAACCTAAAATTGTTCCGCTCTCAATGGTTCGCATTTAAATTCGAAATGCGATGAATTCTCTCATTGACACTTTCCGTCTCTTATTAGTCACCAAACTGCTCATATCATTTAGTGCAATGTCATCTTTGTAACCATCTTCTCCACGTGGAAACAACAACGGATACTGAAGTGGAAGATAAGCTGGAGATACTATAGAGACACGACGCAGTAACCCAGATTGTGTCTCGACAATAATGTCTCGCTCAGCGTCGGCATAATCAAAATCACCAACTATAAGTGCTGCTACTTCAGATGCATAAGGAAGATTGTATCTTCTAGCATCATGACTTCTCTTTCCTAAAAGCCGTAATTTGACTTCACGAAATGCTGGACTTTCAATTTTATCTCTGACCATTCTGTAAGACTGCGCGTACGGATTGTACTGATTGAGCATATCCTTTAGATCTGTAACAATAGAATTTGATAGTTCATTCGAACTTGATTCCATCCTATAACGAATACAACATATTATTTTGTTTGTTAAAATCCCATATAATAGATAAGTGGATAAATTAAACTAACATTTGTAAATTAAATAGATAAAATTGGTAGTATACTTTACGACATTCATTCTGTTTGATACTTCATTTTTCGTGTCGTAAATATACAATTGTGCAAATTTCGGTGTTGATCCTTCAGATGGAATTAAGCTTCCGATGCAGTGGTAGTTCTCCCCGCACATGATAAATGTGGGTGGTGCAGTTCCTTTGTTTATTGTTGTATCAATTCTTCCTCCCAAAGACGTGAAGGAGAACATCATATTGAAGGATCGAATGTTCTCCAAAAAAAAATTGCTTCTTGCATCACGCTTGAAATAAATATTTTGTAGAGTTTGTGGGCAATTCGTAAGAAATGGGAGTTGAACTTTTCCTTGACTACGACATAGAGAAAATTTCGGTTGTGTACTATTCATCACATGCTTCTCTAATCGCTCATCATACCACATCATTGCCCCACAATAGCTGCATTCATAAATTGGATCACCAATGTCCCAATATTCCGTACCTTGGAAGACATGCTTTATATTTATTAATATATTTACATTTACGGTAATAAGGAATTAAAACAAACCATTTAAAAAAAAATCATAATTATGTAAGGTACAATACTTATAAACATACCTGAATTTGAAAGAGTTGTATTTTTATTTATTCCATGGCCAGATATGTCTTGTCCAAGTTTCCCGCTAATATCTGATTAAAATATTGTTAAAATAACATACAGAATTGTGTGCACATACATATAAATGTGAAAAAAAAATGTACGCAATATAACTAAATGAAATACCTAGAGGAATATTTTGACCGCTTGTGTTGTGTGCAAATCATTGTGAATGTGCAACCAATTTCAAATCTTTAATTAAAGAGGTGGTTGATTAATATATACGACAAATGAAAATGAATTAAAGAGAAAAAAATTAAAAAATAACCTTTTTAAAGTTTTTAAAAATAAATTTAAATTTAAATTTAAAAAATGATAAAATTTATCTTTCAATCCAGAGGATGAATTACCTAAAATATCACATTGTCGATTAAGTGCGCATTCACCCAATGTATTAACTTCAATCGTGGATGTTGCATATGTATTATGCGATGACGAATAGTTTTCATCTCTTGTTGGATGAGTTGTTAAAATAGATGATGAGGTTGTGCTAGAGTCACAATTTTCTTTATTGCACTCTGAATAACGTCTCTTTTTTCTACGGCTTTCTTGCGGAGGTAGTGAACGATCTGTTAGGTATAAAAAAATATGTCATCAAAATAAACGGAAATACAATTCGTTATGACGTTTATTATACAATTAGTTATGTTAACTCACAGTTAGATTTACACAATATTTAAAGTTTAATGCATAGTAACCATTGAAAAGGCATTTACAGGAGAAATTCTTAGAAAAAATAAATAGATGAGTGAGAGGTTCGTAGATGACCTTAAATTAAATCCGACGGAATCTCGATCGAACAACAGATTGGTGAAACCTTGTTTACAGTCACCAAGTGCAAAAGATTGTATAGTAGATTACTTATACTGCAACAGACAAATGGTTGTAACTGTTGAGATGAGCATGAAAATTTATTGTCATGGAAGTTTCAACAGGAAAGATGTTGAACATGGCATGATAATGGAGGAAACCCCTTATATGTCTTAGTGGAGGAGTTGAAAAGGATGTTGGAAGTTATATATAATATGGGTGTTTACTTCCTTCCATCCACGCAATCCACCTTTACTGTAAGATGTTTAATATCATTTATAAAAGAAAACTTAATCAAAATCTATAAATTAAAGGGAAAAAAATTGTTAACAAAACGTAGAAATTAAAGCAATAAATTGATTTTTAAATACTATTATGTATATATATTCCATGAGTCAGACGTACAAATTAAATTGATAAATAATTTATTTTGGTTGATTTGGTTTTAATTTGTTAATTATTTATTAAGTTGTATGTAAAATAATATTATTTTGGTTGATTTTAATTAAATAGTATTTAGTTTTAATTTGTTATTTTGTTTTTATTTTTATGTTAATTTATTTGTTATTTAAATAATATTTAATTATAATTTATTATTTCTTTACTTACCTCCTATTTTGACAAATTAAATTGATTTATTTATTTTAGTTATTTAAAGTAAATAGTATTTAGCTAGACATTGGTTCGGTTTCTTCATTCAAAATAACTCATAAAAATTTATTCATGAAAATACTATATTTAATTTTTAATAAGTTGAATTTTACATATAAATTATACAGCCTTCTATCCGAAGAGATATCAGCCAATCAGTTCTCAGTAAGAACTGTCAAACATAGTAGTCGTAGTAGGAAGGAACAAACTAATACAACTCCAGTAATACATCGTATTACTAAACTAACAATGTAATGTATAATTAGAAAACGAAATTCCACAAATAGATCAAAAAAGAAATTAAAGAAAAATAAAATAAAAAAGTAAACTGGCATAAACATATATTAGACATACAAACATAATTAATAGTTTCAACATTGTAAAAATAAAAGAAATTAAAAGAGCGAAAAGCAAGAAGAAAAAACCACAAAATATAAATATCTCTTCGAACATTATGTGAAGGCACATGCTTGTCATACGGGGACATTGTGCACATAAATTAAGCCTGAGTTGCACAAAAAAAAAATCAAAATAGTTAGCAACTATTGGTGATGTGAAATTTAAAAATCTGATATAAATAAATCTAAATAACAAACATTGTATTGTTTACCTGTAGAAAGCAATTGGCTACGTTGAAAATAATTTGTGAGGAAGAAGAAGAATAAATTTTATTTTTAGCAAGAAGAAGAGGCTTGGCAAAAAAAAATTGTGATTTTTTGTGGAGTTTTTTGGGGGTTTAAATAGAGCAATGAAATTGATAATGGATTGAGATCATGGTGTGATGATGAGTTAGTGGGTGGAAGAGGTTAAATATTGTTTATGAATTATACCAAAGAATATCAAATACTGGACCCGGACAGTTAACTTTATCAATTATTTATTATTATTAACTTTCTTTGTTTTTTATTATTTAATTTATTTATCATGTAGTTATTCAGTTTATTCAACCCATGAAATAAGGAAGCTTATTTTTTATATATTCATTGTGTATCCAATTTTGTACAAATATGAGGGATTTTCTTTTTTTTTTTCATTGAGAAAACCGTATGAAAAAACTGTTAGGATATGAATTGTCAAAATACCCCTAGGTTTTAGTTCAAAATATCTTTGTTTTATATATAAGATACGTGTGAGAGTTAGTTATGAAAATATTCTTAACGCAAAAGTGATCTGATAATGGCCACACATATAATACATATAGGTATATATTTATCCTATATAGAGATTCATTTCAATAGTCAATACATCTCACACACAGTGAAATCGACTCAATATTCATCTGCCCACGTTATCGAAGTTGGCGGCGGATCCAACCCTGTACAAGGGTGTGCAATTGCTGGGGCAATTTTTTTTTTAGTGTTGTTTTAAAATCAAGTTTTTAAAATGGTGTGATTTTGAAGGTAGTTTTCAAATTGGAGTTGGCCGCCACCGGCAACGGCGGCACCGGCCGGAGACGCCACGCCCAACGGCGGCACCGGCTGGAGACGCCGCCACCGGTGGCGTCTTCTAATATTTTAATAATTTAATAATTTAATATTTTAATATTTTAATATTTTAATATTTTAATATTTTAATATTTTAATATTTTTTAATATATTATTTTTCAACGGTGCAGATTCAAGTTGATCCGACGGTCCAGATGAAGACATCCGGATCATTGACCTCGAGAGCCGCGCCTTTGACCAGAAGACGCCGCTGACAACGGCGTCTCCTAAAGACGCCCGTGTCAGCGGCGTCTTTAACCCCTCTTTCCACAGCTCTTTCCCCAGCTCTTCTTCCCCTTCCCCCAGCTCTTCTTCTTCTTCTTTTTACTTTTTTTTTTTACTTCGGTTAAATTTAAAAAAAAAAAAATTATTATTTACCTTCTCCGTTGGGTGCCGCCGCCGACGCCGCCTGCCCCGCCGGCGGTGCTCCTCTCGCCGCCGCCGGTGCTCCGTGGTACTTGCCGCCGGTGTTATTCACCCAACAAGGTAATTTTCTATTATTATTGTAAATAATTAAAAACAAATTATTATTATAATTTTATATTATGTCCAAATTTTTTAATTAATTATTGTAAATACATGTGATTAGTGTTTTTTAAGGATGTTTTTGGGTAGTTAGTTAGTTAGTTAGTTAGTAGTTTATTTATATTATATTATGTATTAGTACTATATATATTTTATAAGCATGGGCAAATTTTTTTGAACTAGTGTTGTTTTGTAAAACCATAGCTAAAATGGTGTTGTTTTGTAAAACATCGGGCAATTAAATTAAATTAACTAATTAATTTTTTGGTGTGTGTGCTTAGTTAAATTATTATTTTTTGACTAATATGCCTCATTATTAATTAATCTGGATTGGATTGATGAGTTAATTAACTCCTTAATCTTTTGAAGATTGATGGCGGCTAAAACTAATGTCAAGGTGTACGTGTACTTTGGAGGTCACATAATTCCCGATGATTGGGTAGTGCAATATAGTATTGCCCACAAAACAGCATTTCGAATTAAACGTGACTTGTCCTTTGCACAATTTCTGTCAAAGTTGTATCAACGTCTAGATGTCGATGTTAATCAGTTTGGGCTAAGAGTGTGTTGCAAATCTTACATTTATAATGGAGAAAGAATGAGGGAGATGATTACCGAGATGACAACAGATGAAGATTTACAAATGTATATTGATCCGGACGAAGGGAATGAGGCAATCGAAGTATTTGTTGAGATTGAACCGAAGTACATTGATAGTGCCCCAACACAAGTGAGCGTAGATGCATTTGATTTGAATGAACCATATTTCTCACAACCGGAGGTGACTCCGGATTTTCTGGCGGCGACACAAAGCATCCCTAATTATTGTGAGACTAGTGGAGCGAGAGAGGTGCACAGAGATTCCCATACAATTAACTATGGTAATTTAGGGGGATTTGTTGGTGAGTCGAGTTCCGCGAGACGGAGCATTTTTGAAGATGAAGACCCTATAGGTGACTCCTTTGGGCCGAACAGTCCTGTCAATTCCGAACCATCCGATGACGGAGACGACGACAATGAAGATGAAGACGTACAAGATGGTGTTCGGGAGACGTGGTTGCAGCACAACGAGGCGGAAGCAGAGGAACAACCGACGTTGTATGAGTCAATCCCATTTTTCTCGATGACGTTTCCAGAAGTGGCGGCAGATTCAGTTGATGTTGGAAGGGGCCGATATGATAAGTTTTACGATAGCGATCGGGGTATTCTTGAGGTTGGGATGGTGTTTGAGGACAAAAAACGCCTTTGCGCCGCGGTGAGAGACCATTCGATTCGATTTGCTAAACAGGAATTCACGGTTGTCGAAAGTAAGCCGAAGATATGGAGTGTCAAGTGCAAGCATAGCACACCTGAAAGGCCTTGTAGATGGTCGTTACGGGGAATTGAAAAATCGGGCAAAGGATTCTTCCTTATTACGAGATATGGTGGGCCCCACAACTGCATAATGGATGAAATGTCGAATGAACACAAGAATTTGGACAGGAACTACATTGCTGCCTTATTGGTTCAGTCCGTTCGAGATGATCCAGCTTGCAAAATATCACAAGCACAGAATATTGTGAGGTCTCAATTAGGATTTCAACTTTCAAAAATGCAAGCTTGGTATGGTTTGAAGCGTTGCAGAGATTATCGTGTTTGACTTTGTATCTGAGTTTTTCTATGTATTAGCGTGTTTTCACGTCGGACTAAGTAGGCTCTTATTATCGTGTTTGACTTTTTATTTGACTTTGCATTTGTACTTATTATCTGAATCTATCTTAGTGTTTTATTTATTAGTGTGTATTTATTATTACACTTGTGCATATTATCTGAGTGTTCTATGTATATTATTATACAGGATGGATGTCAGTTATGTTTATGGTCCGCGAGACACTTCATTGCTATACCGCCAGTCAGAGCACGTATCTAGATCGATTACATCGGCAAACGTGGATGATATTGTGCGCGGGAGACGCTGTGATGGTTGGATTTGGGGTTTATATGGAGATAATGGTGATGATGATCCACACCCTAGAGTGATGCAGTACTTAGTTGATACTAGGTTCTATGGAGTATATCGATGTGGTCGTCTCGTAGTCGATTTGCATCTTATTGCAGCTTTAGTGGAGAGATGGCGTCCGGAGACACACACGTTTCATTTTCGAGCAGGGGAGGCGACAGTGACACTTGAGGATGTCGCATTATTATGGGGTTTGCCTGTTGATGGACTACCTGTTACTGGACAGGATATTTCATGGTCGAAGGAGCAGTGGCAGGATTATTGTCAGACGTGGTTGGGATATACTCCTTCAGATCGAGCTTTCAAAGGGAGAAGGCTCTACGCAACTGATCTGGCCATATATTAACAACATTGCAAGATTACCGATGATAGCACAGAGCAGCGTGTTCAGCAGCATGTCAGGTGTTTACTGTTATTGCTACTTGGGGGGATTATGTGTCCTAACACATCTTCAAGTGCAATCTCGTTGTTGTATCTTCGTCATTTCGAAGATCTTGAGGCGGTGCGTACTTTCAGTTGGGGTAGTGCAGTTCTTGGATATTTGTATCGTGAGCTATGCACTGGGGCTTTACTTAGGAAAGTTGTGGAACAAGACGGCACTGTTGAGTTGGATAAGAGGAAAACTAATCTAGGTGGTGCGCTTACTCTGTTACAGGTAATAGGATTTTTGATACTTTTAAACTTTAAATTAATAGTTTATTATTCTTGCGGTTTTTTATACTTTTTTATGTTTAATAATTAGATTTGGGCATGGTCGAGGATCCCTTTACTCGCTCCAGCAATAGTACTAGTAGTAGAAGATGATCCCCGTCGGCTTGCATATCCACACCCTCCTTACGGTGCACGGTAAACATCTTAGTACTAATAATTTATTTGTATGAAGGTTAATATATTGACTTAACAAATTTTCATATGATATTACAGTTGGATCAGACCTACTAGTCACACTCGATCCTCGCGAAATAATATACGTGTTTATCGTACGACGCTCGATCGGATGCTCTGGGATCAGGTTATTTATAAGTTAACAGCAATTACGTTAATGTTTTTGGTCTACTTAACAATATATTAAAAAAATATTTTTTTTTCTAGTTTACATGGATGCCTTATAGTGAACTAGATCCTGAGTTTGGCGCTTTACTTGAGTATCCTGAGATAGTGCATCCACAGCTTTGGTTGTCGAGTTGTCCCCTTATATTTTACGAGAGAGTTGAGATGCATCGTCCGTATAGGGTGCTACGTCAGTTTGGTAGGATACAGCATATACCACCACATCCTACTGATCACGATGTTGAGATTAAGTTGCATTCTTATGATCGTCGAGGCGCAGGAGGTAGAGATTGGGCTCGTTTTCACCGTATCTATGTTGATAGATGGCATGGCCGACTTGATTCTCCCGTTGACTATCCATTTATTGAGTTTAGTGGGCCTCAGACAGATCCAGGATACTACGAGTGGTATGAGAGGCACACACGTCGTTTGATATCACCGATTGACAATCTTGATGATATTGGTTTTCAGGTTGGAGACCCGATTTTACTGGATCTTGTGGTTAGTATTTTTCTCAAAACAACCATTACTTTCGATGTTTTTCAATTTGTTTTTTCAGTTTCTTAAGTTCTTAAACTTGTAATGCCTTTTATTTCAGGGTAATCAGCTTATATCCATGAGTCTTGCAGCTAGGGCAGTTTCTCGAGATGACGATCAGATATATGATCTGTTTCAGGACAATGCTACACGGATGTATGCAGCTGGGACTCAAGTTCTACGTAGAGATGGTGCTTCGTTCAGCTTACCTCCGATACCAGCCATACCTCCTATACCTTCTCCGCATCGAGATAGACGTACCAGAAGAAGGTCCAGCGCTACCGAAAGAGCTACTGAGGATGACGTGAGACAGACAAGAGAGGGGAACTATTACGCATCTACATCTCGGGTACCTCCATCTGGTGATGTTGCCGGTCCATTTGCTTCCCATACACCCTTCTATGCAGATGTTCCTATGCATGGAGGTATGGACGATTTATCTACTACACAGGGATTTATGGATATGTTCGGTGCGTCTACATCTCAGGTACCCATATTTACAGATTTAGTTGGTCCATCTACGAATGATTACGTTCCAGATATCCCATGGTCCGATTCTCTAGCTACCCCACATCCTCCTGCTATTGATACTCGGTTCTCTTCATGGGGTCCACATTTGGAGCTCAATTTGGGATACTCAAGTCCCCAAGAGCGGATCCGACCACAGTATAATGTTTCACCTGTTCCATATCCACCGGATGACACCCAGTTTGTTGATGATGTACCGGCAGATCCTGACATTCGTCGAGATGGTAGGCCACGTAGGACTAGACGAGCACCTGCATGTGGCACTGGTTCACATAGGCACTGACTTCATAGTGCCAATTTTATTTTATTGTACTCATTTTGTCTTTTTACTCATTTTGGATCTATTTATTTTATATAACTCTTTTATTGGACCTATTTATTTTATATAACTCTTCTATTTTCTAGAACTCCTTTTATTTTTGTCTACATATTTTATTGTGTTGATTAGATAAATATATGCAATGATTAATTTAACACTAATTGATAAAATGTAATAAATCTAATACTAATTGATAAAATGTAATAAATTTAATACTAACATCAAACTAATGAATGTAGTTAGAATTGTTTTATTTGTAAAAAAAATTAAAAATCAAAAAATATTAAAAAAATAGAAAATATTAAAATATTAAAAATTAATAAAAATATTAAAAAATAAGAAAATATTAAAATAATAACATATTAAAAAATATTAAAATATTAAAATATTAAAATATTATATTAAAATATTAAAATATTAAATTATTAAATTATTAGAAGACGCCACCGGTGGCGGCGTCTCCAGCCGGTGCCGCCACTGCCAGTGGCGTCTCCGGCTAATGCCGCCGTTCCCGGTGGCGTCCAACACCAAATTAATTACTACCCCCCAAACAGCCCCATTTTAAAAACTCCCCCCCAAAACAACCCAAAAAAAAAAATTGCCCCTGCAATTGCTCGCTCTTGATTTAAAAATAAAAAATATTGCCAATTTATATATCATTATATATATAATACTAGCATTATCCCGTGTGATGCTTGTGATAACATTTCAAATGAAAATGATGATTAGTTAATACATGATAATAATAATTATAATAAAATTTAGGGCAAATTACAGCCACACCTGAGTTGTGGTCAAATTACAAAAACTTCCCTCCTGTTTGGGTAATTACAGCCCCCCTCAACTATGCATTAGCTCTCAAAAATACTTCTCCACAGGTAAATTTAAGGATGTTAAATCCGTAAAACTTAACCAAAATTTCGGTACGCCAACATTTCATAGCGTTTACCGAACTGAATATACGATTTGGTTTGCTAAATAATCGATTTACATAAATTTTATGTAAAAATATTTAAAAGGAGGGGTGGATGTAATCACACAAACAAGAGGGATTTTTTCGTAATTCTGCCATACGTTAGAGGGTGGCCGTAATTTGCCCTAAAATTTATTAGTGATATCGATAACAACATCAACATTTATGCGAATCCAATAACACAAACTCCTTAAAAAAAACCATAAAACTATTGTCATAATATGAAATTGATCATCAAATAAATGAAACAATATTTTTTAGAAAAAATATAATAGACTGGAAATAGTAGTAGTAGTAGTAATAGTGGTAATAATAATAATAATAATAATAATAATAATAATAATAATAATAATAATAATAATAATAATAATAATAATAATAATAATAATAATAATAATAATAATAATAATAATAATAAACATTTACCATAAACACTAATATATTTAGGATTTGGTGGAAAAATTTTTTACAAAATTAATAATAAATTGTAATTCTATATATATTTTAAATATTTTTATATATTTATATAATATTTTATACTATTATTCATTATTCAAATTAAAAATAATATAAAAAAGGGTAAATTACAAACACCCCCCTGAGGTATGGTCAAATTACAAAAACACCCCTCTTGTTTGGAGAATTACAACCACCCCCTCAACTCATCAAATTTAGTGGAATCTTCGAGATTATATGGAATATTATCACTTTTGTACCCGTTTTATCCCATTCAAACTCTACATTATGAAGCAAGATGATCATAATATGTGATTTTTAGCTTGTATATATATCAGTTTGTGGTGCATAGGAAACTGTATTTTTTACACAAAAAGAGTACAAACTAGAACACATTTCACGGAATCTAGATGACTATGTTGAATTTGGCACCATAAAGGTAGAGGTCTAAGAAAAAATCATAGTTGAGGGGGGTAGATGTAATTATCCAAACAAGAGGGAGGTTTTTGTAATTTGACCATACCTCAGCGGGGTGTTTGTAATTTACCCTATAAAAAATAATAAAAAAACAAAAAAAAAATTAGGCTTGCGAGTGGCTCGTGAGCTCATGAACAACTAAAAACTGGCTCGAGCTCGACTCGTCAGAAAGCTCGAGTTCGAACTCAAAAAAATCGAATCCAAGTTTGAGCTTTTTTGATCCAACTCATCAAGTTCACGAGTCGACTCGGCTTGTTTACCACCCCTAGCCTGAACTCTAACTATAAGCACTAAAATGCAATTTCAATAACACGATTCAAAAGCCCTAGTGCGTTTTCTTCCCCAATCACCCCGCTCCCACTCTTCACACGCAACTTGTCAACACATGTCTGCAATTTTAAACACCAATTTACATATAATAAATTAAAATGCATAACTGGCAAATGCTATTTATTTATTTCTTTCATATAATATTCTTTTTAGTTTTCTTGGTCAAAGTTAAGCCATATACATCCCGATGGCGCAATACATTTGCAAAGCATTAATTATCATTTTGAAATCCAAATCCAATGTTCCGTTGAAGACTATGTTTAGTAAATTTTTACCGTTGATCTACAAATACTAATATAGATGTGTCTGTGTTTGTGTATTTCACCCAATATAGAATACAAAAGACCCAAATTCAAATAACATTTGAAGGAGGTATGCAACCTAATCATAATGCCAATTGACATATTTAAATTCATTAAGAAACAATTGAGAAATTTGGAATGGAATTTCGTAATTACACCGAGTTCGATTCGAGTATTTTCAATTGTGGAACCATATTATTCAATCTGAATTCCAAAATTTCTATTTTTGATTTTCTTTTTAGGTTTCTAAACTGAATTGGTATATATAGTCATTCGATTCCGATTACTGATCTAATTTTAATTTCAGAACAATCTCTTTTTTTTTTTCACGAAAATTATGCTTACAATATCAATATATTATGTATTCTATATTGCAGATGACTAAAAGTTCGAAGACTTTGAATTCCAATAAAAAAATCTAATTTTTTAAAAAGTTCTTAATCCCAATTTCCGAAATTCCAATTTTTTTATTTTTCTTTATTTTTTTAATCGAATTGAAATTAGTTTTTTACTTGCGCAAAAAAAAAAAAAAAAAAAAAAAAAATTCAAAAATGCTAATTACGATCAGATCGATCTGATTTATACCATGATTCGATTCGTGCGCCAGCTCATTCCAAGAAAGTCAACCTCTTCCTCATCTTATATATAACCCCATTAAACCCTACACCTTCTATTCATCTCACACTCACTCACTAGTCCGTACCACCACCAAAAATGGCACGTGCACTAATCCTCCTCTCTCTCACTACACTTCTCCTCTCACTCTTCCCCCTCCCCACAACCCACGCCCAGTCGGCACCGCCACCCACCGCCTCCGGCCCGATCAACATCACCGCAATCCTCGAAAAGGCCAGCCAATACACCACCTTCATCCGCCTCCTAAACGAAACTCAGGCAGCCAACCAAATCAACAACCAGGTCAACAATTCACAAGACGGCATGACGGTGTTCGCCCCAACCGACAACGCCTTCAACAACCTGCCACCTGGCTCCCTTAACAAACTCACAAACCAGCAGCAAGTCCAGCTCGTGCTTTACCACATTTGCCCAAAGTACTACTCTCTTGAAAGTCTGTTGACGGTCAGCAATCCGGTCAGGACACAGGCCAGCGGGCAGGACAACCAAGTGTTCGGGCTCAACTTCACCGGTCAGGGGAATCAGGTCAACGTATCCACCGGAGTGGTCGAGGTGCCGATCTACAATGCATTGAGGAAAGACCTACCGCTCGCGGTTTACCAGGTCGATAAGGTGCTTCTGCCTATTGAATTCTTTCCTCAACAATCCAAATCGAAAGCTCCGGCGCCTTCTCCACCTCCGAGTGGTGGTGGCGGTGGTGGTGCCGCCGCAAAACCGCCGTCCACGTCCACGAGCAATCCCTCCACCAACGTAACGGCTGCCAAAGCCCCATCTACGAACAATCCGGCAACCAATAATCCCGGGAATGGATCTGAAAAAATGAGTGTAGGGTTGGGATTGGTTTCTGGAATTATTTTGTTGTGCATGGGACTATTGTCCTAATTACCTTTCCTTAGTTATTGTTTTTTTTTTAATTAATTTTTTTAAGCTTTGTTTCTTTACTTGTTGATGTTTATGTGTTCTTGCTTAACTTAGATTTGTGGTTTGTTTATTAATTCATAGACCATCTACTTTAATTTGTGGATCAATTGTGTGTGCGCGCTCTTCGTGCTGAAAAATTAGATGTTACATCTGGTTATTTTCATCGAGTGACTTCGAATCCTAGATCTTTACATAATCATACGCATTCATGTGTACGTATGCAAGAACGGACCCAGGGGATTTTTCTTGGGGCTGAAATATCGGGTGATTTCAGAGAAGATTTTTTTTATGAACTAAAGTGTACATAATTAAAAGTTTGGTGGACGAAGTTGTATTAACTAATACATAAATAACAAATAAAAAAATTTCTTCGCGGACGGGGGCCACCCCAGGCATATACATAAGTACGCCCCTGTAGGTATGTATGTTAGTAGATAGTTATTTAATCTCATTTACAATTAACAAACACCCGGTATAATCCACCAGGTATAGCATCTAATTAATTCCCCTTCATGTTGGGTATTGCGTTGAAAAAGAGTAATATATATATATATATATATATATATATATATATATATATATATATATATATATATATATATATATATATATATATATATATATGTATATTAAGATTTAGTTACAGAAGAATCACATGCAGGCGGAAGCTGCATGTATTATATAATTTGGAATATTCAAATATAATGAATTATGTATGCAAATTGCAACATTAATAAATATTTTATTAACCCCATATAGATTCAACATTAATTATTGATATTAATTTGTCAACTGTAGCTCTTATAAAATATATCAACTCTAGTAGACAAACATTGGGAATAAATATTGTATTGTACCACAATATTTAATTAAATAAACTATCTTGATTACATTAAACAAGAATAGCGTTAATATTTAAGCCCCGTTTGATTGCCAAGATAAGCCACGATTAACTAAATAATTGGACTTAATTTGATGTTTGGTATCCTCAATAAATTGTCGGGTCGACCCGCCAAAATTATATAATCATGGCTTATCTTGACTTATCTTGGCTTATCTTGCCTTCCAATGAGTTTTCTTTATTGGACGTTTCAAGCTCCAATAAATAATTGGGTCTCATTAGATTATTTAATCTTATCTTGGTTAATCTTGTCTTGCCAACCAAACAGAGTCTTTTTGTTTTAATTTATTATGCTAATACATTTTGTTTGTGCAGTATTTATACAAAGTGAAATAATTATTTCATCACTGATTAAATTAAACTACTTCAAATTATCGGATAAAGGTTTAGCCTCTTAGTTCATAAATAATTAACGTACATATTCATTTATGTATTATGCTTCTGATAATCTAGTGTGATATTCTAAATGAACTAGCCATCAAATGGCCCGATGAATTGAGGGCTAATGCATCATTTAATTGGTGGACATTTACCGAAAATGATTTATGTCTCGAATATACTCGTCATAAATAACGATAAATAACATATGAGTAACTTATGAGTTTGTTTATGTTTAAGACTTGCACAAGTGAATTTTGTATACAACGAACTCAAATAAGTTAAAAGGGTAATATGTAAAAAGAATGTCATTTAATTTATTTGTCAGTAAATAAATGAATTGATTGTTATTAGATATTTTTATGTGCAAAAATTTCAAATTTCAAGTAATGAGTAATTGGAGCACAAATATAACATTTGAGAATATGTAAATGGGTGCAATAAGTATTTTGTAGTTGAAATAATAATTATTTATAATCCATCAAATTAATTCTCTGTGAATTAGAAATTTAATTTCATTATTAGAAAAGTTTGGTCCATATTTTGCCATTTAGTCCCTATTAAAGCTAATCGAATCCAACCGATATCATTACGAAAAAGGGGAGGAGATGGATTCTAGCGTATTAATAAAAACACTAGTAGTTTACATAGATTACAAAGACTCACAAGATTAGAAGAAATCTCTCTTGTCTCGTATTTTTTTCCACGTAATCACTCGATTTCCTCTTATGTATTTAATTTTAGTGCGTGTTTGTGGTGCGTGTATGTGTGTTGTCTAACTAACAATCCGGGCTCTACCTCCCATATATAGTGCATGGAATCAATCTGGAAGTTTCTTCTTTGTAACTGCCTAGATCCAGCAACTCCAATTATCAGTCACCACGTCATATTCCAATCACATCCCAGTTAGTTAAGAGTGTTAGTTATTTGCTGCAGTTGAAGCTTTCAACTGACTTAAATCAGCTCCTTCCTCTTCTGCCACGTGGACTGATCCAGCTCAGCTCATTTGGTTTTAGTGATCTTAAATATAAAATACATAATAATATTAATATTCCAATCTGCAAGTTAAAATTGGACCGGAAATCGCAATTTCATATGTATTGCAATCCACATCCAAATCCAAAAAAAAATCAATTCGAAACTTGAAATCGGAATCGGAATCGGAATTCATAATGAAAATTGATATGCCTAATTGGGCCAATCCAATGGGCCTACAATTTCTTTACCTACTGGGCTACGAGCCCAATATCGAAGACCAATATCACCGAGGCCCAAACACCTTCAAGTAAGGCTTGGGCCCAACAAAGCAAACCCAACCCAATAAACGACATATAAATAGAGGTTTTACTCATTTTATTAAGGTACGTCCTATTAACTGAGCAATACTACAATACGTATTCTCTGGACTAATTCTATGATCAGCACGTCTGACTTGAGCGTCGGAGGGGTTTCCGCCGGATCAACCCCCGGCTTAGTTCATGTGTTCTATGATCGCAGGTACCTCAGGATCATCAAGTTGTCAAGCTACTGATCCGCTTTGCTCTCCCAGCTCATTTTCTACACCACCCTAGGTGAGCTATATTTTAGCATCATCATTTTGGCGCCGTCTGTGGGAACGATGCAAACCAGATCACGTAGCCAACAAGATCCTCCTGAGGCGTCTGCTCGGAGAGAAAATGACACAGCTAACGACCTGCCACCTCGTGGAGGCTCTGGCTTGCCACCTCCTCCACATCCCATGGATCCGCCTCGCGAGGTTCAGGTGATCCCCCTCGGGACCCACCACTCGCCGATCCACCACTCCCTGCTCCTCGAATGGTTCAAATAACCAAGGATGCGCTTCAACGCATGATAGCAGAAGCTTCAACTCGCGCTGCCACAGAGGCAGTGGCACCATATATCGCCACGATGGGAGCAGATGCTCCCAACGCGATACCAGCACCTGCTCCACATGTGGAGCCACCTATGGCACCACTGCCATCGACTCCCTGGGGGCTTACATAGCCACCTATGGCACCACCGCCATCGACTCCCTGGGGGCTTACATCTGCCCCCAAAATATTTCGCTCGTCAAGGGTTATCGACTCCCTAGGGGGCTTACATCGCCCCCAAAATATTTCGTTCGCCAAGGGTTATCGACTCCCTGGGGGCTTACATCTGCCCCCAAAATATTTCGCTCGCCAAGGGTTATCGACTCCCTGGGGGCTTACATCGCCCCCAAAATATTTCGTTCGCCAAGGGTTATCGACTCCCTGGGGGCTTACATCTGCTCCCAAAATATTTCGTTCGCCAAGGGTTATCGACTCCCTGGGGGTTCGCATCGCCCCCAAAACATTTCATTCGTCATAGCAGGAGCCAACGCTCCTCCTCGTGAGGCCCCACTGGGTCCTCAACATGATCAATTTCTACTTACTTCTCGAACGGTTCAGATAACCGAAGAAGACCTTCAGCGTATGATCACGGAAGATTTAACTCGTGCTGCCACTGAATCAGTGGCACCATATATCGCCAAGGTGGGGCATCTCACCCCAATGGTTCGTGATCGCCTCATCCTAAATGGGGGGCTATCCCATCCTAAAGTTGGGCATCTCATCTCAAGGGTGGTACATCCACTGACCTTTCAACCCCAAGGGGGTGCACATCCCATCTCAAGGAACGAGGATAATCTCCCTACTCAAAAAATAGAACATCCCCAAGGGGGTGCACATCCCATCTCAAGGAACGAGGATAATCTCCCTACTCAAAAAATAGAACATCCCCAAGGGGGTGCACATCCCATCTCAAGGAACGAGGATAATCTCCCTACTAAAAAAATAGAACATCCCCAAGGGGGCGCATATCCTATCTCAAGGAACGAGGATAATCTCCTTACTAAAAAAATAGAACATCCCCAAAGGGGTGCACATCCCATCTCAAGGAACGAGGGTAATATCCCTATTCAAAAAATAAAACATGCCCAAGGGGGTGAATATCAACCAAAAAAAAAAAAAGAAAAAAAAAAAAGATGAAGATGAAAAAATGGAAGAAAAAAGAAGATGATGAAGAAAGAGAAGAAGAAAAAAGAAGAAAAAAGAAGATGAAGAAAAAAGAGAACAAGAAAGAAGAAGAAAAAAGAAGATGAAAAAAAAAAGAGAAGAAGAACAAGAAGAAGAAAAAAAAAAAAAAAAATGAAGGAAGAGGCGCACGTGGCTAACACGCGCCGGACGCGCGCGCGTGCACAGCACGCGCGCGACAGGAAAAAAAAAAAAAAAAAAAAAAAAAAAAAGGAGGAGGAGGCGCGCGTGAACCGCACGCGCGCGCGCGTCAGCTGTCAGAAAAAAAAAAAAAAAAAAAAAAAAAAAAAAAAAAAAAGAAAATTATTATTATTGGAGCGCGCGCAAGCACGCGCGCGCGCTTTCCAAGGAGCCCTTGGACTCCGTGCTCCCATCAAATCGCGCGCAACTTTGTCTATTCTCCACCAAATTGCGCGTAGATTTTGACTCGCTTCACCAAATCGCACGAGAATTTCAACGCGCTTCACCAAATTGCGCGAGCTCTCCAGCGCGCTTTACCAAATCGCGTACGCTCTCTCCCGGAGAAATACAAATTATTATTTCTCCACATGACGCCAATAATTAATGGTACACCACAGCACTGATCTACTCTCGACACGATCCAGTATCCTTTTCGACTTGGCTCCCACATCGTCTCGAGAGTGGGGGGCTTGCGAGACAACTTCCACGAGGAGCCAACTCGCTCAGTACTACCACCCGCAACGAGGCAACTCCCACGAGGAGCCAACTCACTCGGGTCTACAAAACCACAGCGAGATAACTCCCACGAGGAGCCAACTCGCTTGGTACAACAACCCGCAGCGAGGCAACTCCCACGAGGAGCCAACTCACTCGGGTCTACAAAACCACAGCGAGATAACTCCCACGAGGAGCCAACTCGCTTGGTACTACAACCCGCAGCGAGGCAACTCCCACGAGGAGCCAACTCCCTCGGGTCTACAAAACCACAGCGAGATAACTCCAACGAGGAGACCATTCGCTCCGTCCTATAGCCCGTTGTGGGACAACTCCCACGAGGAGCTAACCCCCTCTAGTCTCAAAACTACAGCGAGACAACTCCCACGAGGAGTCCACTCGCTCAATCCTACAACCCGATGCGAGGCAACTCCCACGAGGAGCCAACTCCCTTAGGTCTACGAAACCATATCGAGATACCTTCCACGTGGAGACCACTCGATCCGTCCTATAACCCGTTGCGGGACAAATCCCACGAGGAGCCAACCCTCTCTGGTCTCAAAACTACAGCGAGATAGCTCCCACGAGGAGTCCACTTGCTCTATTCCACAACCCGTTGCGAGACAACTCCCACGACGAGCCACCTCGCTCGGCACTACAAATCCGTTGCAAGGCAACTCCCACGAAAAGCTACCTCGCTCGGTAATAAGACTCGTCGCGAAACAACTCCCACGAGGAGACAACTCGCTCAGAGCGACCTCGATACGCACGCTCCTCAGTCGCGCGTCATCCAATGCTTCTACAACTTCGTTGCGAGACAACTCCCATGAGGAGACAACTCGCCCGAAATTCAATATATAATCGCAAGCTCAAGATAGCACGATTACGACCCTAGAAACACTTAGAAATATTATGGGAATCTATATAGCCTGGCCAGCTTGATTACTCAAATTTATCTACTTGTTTTCGATGGGTCCTTCATTAAAACGTGGCCACGGTCCAAACATACTTACGACCCACGAGGTCTAACAAAGGGCACGATCCCCATATAAAAATCTTGAGAGCCTGATCCCCTCCTCAAGTACATCACGCAGAAGGCTATATGTAAACACATACAAGCAACGCGTCAAAACATTGAAAATGTCGAAAAATAACAACTCCCACGAGGAGAATACTAGCTCCGTGCTACTACATTATCGTGAGACAACTTCCACGAAGACGTAACTCGATCAACTCGATTACCCCGGAGACAACTCCCACGAGGAGATTACTTGATCCCTGCTACTACATTATCGCGAGACAACTCCCACGACGAGATAACTCGATCAACACTATTACCCCGCGACAAGACAACTCCCACGAGGCGATAAATCGCTACTACATCGTCGCGGGACAAAACCGACGACTCAATTAACTTATATCGCGGCAACTTTGTCGCGCTATGCGCCAACGCGCATTCACACCCCTCCGACACACGCTCCAACGCGTTTTCGCATACCATTAGGCCATACGCCAACGATCGACTTCTACAATTTTTACTCTCGACACGATCTGAGACCCATCACAACATGGCCCCCACATCGACTCGAGAGTGGGGGACTTAATGATATGCCTAATTGGGCCAACCCAATGGGCCTACAATTTCTTTACCTACTGGGCTACGAGCCCAATATCGAAGACCAATATCACCGAGGCCCAAACACCTTCAAGTAAGGCTTGGGCCCAACAAAGCAAACCCAACCCAATAAACGACATATAAATAGAGGTTTTACTCATTTTATTAAGGTACGTCCTATTAACTGAGCAATACTACAATACGTATTCTCTGGACTAATTCTATGATCAGCACGTCTGACTTGAGCGTCGGAGGGGTTTCCGCCGGATCAACCCCCGGCTTAGTTCATGTGTTCTATGATCGCAGGTACCTCAGGATCATCAAGTTGTCAAGCTACTGATCCGCTTTGCTCTCCCAGCTCATTTTCTACACCACCCTAGGTGAGCTATATTTTAGCATCATCAAAAATAATGTTCAAAAATGAGAAAATTCCGGATCGTAATCGGTGGAATTCGAAAATTCAGTTCCAATTTCCAGCATAACAACCAGGGGTGAGATTATCATTACAAAAAGTATATCTTATATATAAAAGAAAGAAACGTTGGGCAACCCTAAAAACCCTAATGGTATTTATGTAATTATTTATTTTTAATATTTTTTTTTTCTCTACTAATTTCAAATTATAATTTTTAACAATTGTCAATCTCCAATTTTTCATCAATATATCTCAAATCTTAAGAGATCAAGATAGAAATACGATTTTTTAAATCTTAATCTATATATTTGGATTATAAATCTTAATATGCCAGATTTAAAAAAAAATCAATGTTATATAAAATATGAATAATACTACATTATTAAATTTTACTATGTTAAATTTAGTGTATGATATTTTCTTATTATGTATTAAATTAATTATTTTCCACATTAGAAATAATATCCCGTGCATCGCACGGACAAAAAATGCTAGTTAACTATAAATAAAAATCAATCCCAATGAATTTGATTTATTATTTATTTTCTTTATAATAAAAGAAAGAATTGGGAGGGATTTATCCATAAGTAAATTATTTAAACGTTACTAAAATAACCCAAAATTAGGCGATCGGCTGTATAAGCCGTAGAACCTTGATTTCGTCGGTCTCAAAGACAAAACCGAGGTAAGATTTACTGTAATCGTTACTATTTCTTGTTTCTCAAGCTCCAAAACCAACATAAAAAAAGAGAGATGCCCTTCGTTTTTCAGACATTTCTTGTTGATGGAAACTAAATTTGACTTGTAGTTCATGTTAATCGTCTGATTCTTGTTTTCTGGTTGGTGAATTACGAGATTCTCTTAAGATTTGTGGCTAATCACATTTTAATTTTGCTCCCAGTTATTGTGATTTCAAAGAAAATGGGCATGCACATAAAGTGTTTGATAAAATGCGTATGTGAGATGTTATTGCCAGTTCTTTATATTTCTTTATTTGAGAAAATGCTTCTGTGAGATGGTACATAAATTTATTTCTTAGATGAAGTGCAAAATTCTGATTTTGTTGCAAAGATTTGGCCTTTTTTGGGCTATATTGGTTAAGTGAAAGAACTCGTGAATTTTTCTACGCGTTATCTCTACTGACTGCTATATTTCAGTAAAATTAAGGTACGTAGTTGCCCTTAATCGGAGATTTAAATAAATCTATTTTTTAATGGCTTGAATCGATTAGAAATTACTCAGTTGGATGTTCAACTTGTGTTTTGGAACTACGTTATTATTATCATGGAGTTTGTATGCATATGTTTTGTACATTCGACAAATTGTATGTTATTATTGATAACTCAATGAGCCGGGTGCCCTTTTTCCCCAATTGTAACGCTACTTTTTAACGAGGAGCTCGATCAATCCATGAAGTTGATTACACTGGATTAGTAGATGCTTTCTATCTAATTTACTATACGTATGGAAAATTTCTTTCCACGGGCTTCTTTACATCTGCTGTATACAGTTAAACCGCTATAAATTTTAATACGGTCGGGACTGACAAAATTGTATTAATTTAGTGAAATATTAAATTATCGAACTATAATTTAGTATGTTTTTACCGAGTCGGAACCGGCAAAATTATTATTTAAGTGAGGTTATTAATTTATCGAGGTTCTACTGTGCATGTTTACAGTATCTAGCCCTCCGTCGTTGTTTGTTTATGATATAAAACAGATTAGAGAGTTTGAAGAGTAATTTATGAAAATATTGTTTATTCCGGATTTCCAGTTACTTTTGTAGTCGCGTCGTCGGATATCAAAATCTCGTTTTTCCAGTTATCTCGTTGAATCGCATACACTTTTGTAGAAATATATTTCTTGAATATATTTCAGGTGAGGTAATAGATACAGATATATATATTCTTGTTGGGATGGAAGCGAAATTCTTTCGATTTCTGAAGATAGTTGGAGTTGGTTTCAAAGCAAGAGCAGAAGCAGAAGGGCGTCTGTTGTACCTGAAACTCGGTTACAGCCACGAAGTGGAATTGACGGTACCGCCAGCTGTGCGTGTGTTTTGCTTCAAAAACAATGTTGTGTGCTGCACGGGAATCGACAAGGGGAGGGTGAATCAATTCGCTGCTGCTGTTAGGAGCTGTAAGCCGCCCGAAGTTTACAAAGGCAAAGGCATTATGTACACAGATGAAGTTATCAAGAAAAAGGAAGGCAAGAGATCTAAATAACTAAAGGCATAATGTACACCGATGAAGTTTCGATTTCTAGTTTCGTGGGGTTGTATTGTTCTTCTTCCCCTTTTGACTAATTTCTTCCGATTTCGGAACAATGTTTTTTATTCCAAATCCGAAAATCCAATTCTTCTTTTTTTTTTTTTTGAATCTGCATTGGAATATATATGAGATTTTGAATTTCGATCCAATTTTAATTTCCGAGAATAAATTTGATTTTTCCCGAAAATTACACTTATAATATCAATTTTATTATACATTTTATATTTGAAGTTACTACAATTTTTCGATTTCCGCCGATCCGGATCCGGAAAGTTTCGATTCTAGAACAAGTTTCTTCATTCCAATTTTCGAAATTCAGATTTCTGATTTTTCTTTTCCCGATTTTTTTGTAACGGAATTGAAATATATTTTTCACTTCCGAAAAAAATCAGAATTTTTACGATAAGTGCTTATTCTCCGATCCGTCCGGTTTCCACCTCTAGACTTACAACTTACATATATTAAAAAAGATAATAAAAAACTAAAATAAATGAGATTTTTTTACAAAAATATTATTAATACTAAAATTGTAGCAAAATGGTGTGCAAAATATTGCCCCATTCCCACCGTTTCATCTCCAAAACCGTATTTCTCAATGTTTTCAAAAGCGGATCGAATGTAGAAAAAATATATTCTTGAATTATTTATATTTATTTTGTTTTATTATAAAGTGACTATTCAATGAAAATATATTTGCCAAAAATACTCATTGGGGACAATATATGGAATATAGAGAGAATATACATCTTCTTTGAGGAGATTATCCAACTCATATTTGCGATCGTACAATTTTCTCCGATCAGAACTATCCACCACCAAACTAATCCATCGGTCTCCAACCACTAGTAAAAAAATGACTTTTTAGTACGATTTTTTTTACTACGGTGAAAATCTGTAACAAAAAGTACATTTTACTACGGGACAATTTTGTACTCACAGTAAATGTTATGATTTACAGTATTCATGTACAAATAAAACTCTCTACCACTTGAGCTACCGCATAATTAAGCAAAAATTTCACATTTAAGTGTATATAATAGAATTATTTAATTAATTTTTGTTTTCAAAATCAAGGGTGGTGTAGCTGCACACCCTTGCACTGAAGTAGATCCGCCGTTGAATCTATATATCAATTATTGAAAAAATGTGGTGTCATGCTCAGAAGCGGACCCAGGACATGGTGGGGGGAGTTTTTCCTTTTAACATTTTGGGGGTTTGGGGCATCGCCCCGATTTTTTAGAGGAATTCATGAAAAACAAAGAAAATAAATATTTATAGATTTTGTATCAAATTGGTAAAAGTTTCAACGCCAGTATTTTACGTCATAATCATATAAATACGAAAAAGGTATATACATTTACAAAGAATTATGGCAAACACAAAAATTTGAGAATATTTACAAAAAAAATAGAAGGGCCAAAATTGATATTTTATAAAATATTACTAGATTTTATCTTTTTTTTTTTTTTCATTTTTTAATCTTGGCGCGAGGCCACCCTCTTTTGGTCCGTCCCTGGTCGGTTTTTGTAGATGCTACACTCCGTGTGATACACCGGCTGATTCTTACACTATTAAATTTACACATAATAACACACACATGTACTCGTATCTATGATTAGTGAATAATTATTTATATAGATTTACGATGTAAAATCATTCGTTGTACTTCACCGAATGTAGCATATCTCATAGACCTCACTGGTCCCGTGTTAGAGAAAACCCAAATAATATATTTTATATGCGAAAAAGAAAAATAAAAAGTTTATTTAACAACCAAACAAGTACAATTATTTAATGTTGAGGTCCTTTTTTTCTGTTTTATATGCATTTCCCACCCTATCATGTCTTCAATAAAGACATATTGGTGTCTTTTCTTGAGACAAATGTGCAATTTTAAAAGGTTTAATTTCATGGTCCCAAAATCCACACTGCATCAAATGCCCCCACCATTTTCTTTGGATAATTCTTTTTTATTTTTTTTATTTATTTTTTATTTTTTGGGGGGTCCGTGAAAATAACTCTATTGAATGAGACTATATAGGAATTATTTGCATGTTGTGGAGTTTGTGCTTCATTAGTTTCGGACCATGAAATAGACCATGTACTATGATCATTAATTCTTGTTTAATTAGGGACCACCCATGCTTAATCACAATATTATTGAATTTGAATTAGTTTTTAAAAATTTATTATTTAATTAGCTCAATTTTAATTTTGTGAACGTGGACGATGGAGAGGATATATGTGTGATTTTATATACTTGTTTGTTCAGTGTGTTTTTTCTAGTTAATTTTTTTTCAATATTTTATAATAAGTTAGTTAGTTTTAATTAGGTTACTAAGAAATGTAATTACTATGGACTTGCTGTTTTATATATGGGTATACAAGTACGTGCCTGGGAATTTGTTATAGGGTGTGTTTCAATTTCGGGAGTTGCTGCCCCTGGAAAACTTTTTAGGACTTCTTTTTGACAAAATTAGAAGATAGAAAAAGAAAAAACGAAGAAAAGAGAAATTTTTGGACTTTTTTTTTTTGCATTAATTTCAAATTTGGATGAGCTAAATAATAAAAAAAATTAATGGGCAAAATGCCGCCCAAAAAAAGAAATTAGGATGTTTTTTTATTTACAAAGCCAGAAAATGGGAAAGAAAAAAAAATCAATACCCCTTTTTACATTATTTTTTTATTGAAATGACTTAAATAATAAAATTTGGGCGGACTAAATAAATAAGTAGGTATAATATAGTGGTATTTTTTATTTCAATTGAGGGAGGGCTTGAGTCCTCCCTTGCCCAAAAATGAATTTGCCATTGTGTATAGTTATATGTGGGGCTGGGCCTGAATCATTTTATCGGCCAACCGATCCACTTTCGACCCGCTTATTTCGGCCGATAATTTTGTTGTCGGGCCGATAATTTAACCTACCCATATATAAATGGGTCGGTCGGTAGTTTTCAGTTTACTCAAAAGTCAATTGGTCGGATAATCGGCCAACCGACATTTTTAATAATTGTAATTCTTATTTTTTTTTGAATGTTAAAATAAATATAAGAGAGGTAAAAACTCAAAAACTCAAAAAACAAATATATAAACCTCTCCGTACTATTTCTATTTTATAATTCTTATTGCATATTCTTCATTATATATAAACTTATTATAGAAGTTTAAAAAAACTCTTAATGTTAAAGTTAAGATTTTTACTAACATAAGTTTTCCCAAAATACTGAATATCTTTTGAAAAAACCTTTAAAAACATCTTATTATTGTATAATACTAATAATTAAAAAAAAAACAATAAATGGATGGCCGATAATACCAAACCGCCCATTGTTTACCAACCAATAAATGGATGGTTTTCAATTTTCAGTAAAATCGGGTGCTCGGATCGGGTAGATAATTGGCCGATAATTACCCGACCAATGCCAGTCCTAGTTATATGTTTTATTAGCATAAACCCCTTATGAAATCTCGAATTACTTAAAAACCTTTTATATTAAAGAAAATTAGCAAAGACCCCTTATATTGTCTTTTAATTTGCCCACCGTCCCTTGCATGAAATTCGGCCGATAACTTAGATTAAAGGGACAATTAGCCATAACCTCCTTTAGTGTTTTTTTAATAAGGGAGGATCCAGCCATATTTTCAATATCTGAAATGTTAAATGCCGTTTCAATTTTACTAATATCGTTTTGACTTCAAACCTGATTTTGACATATTTCTATTTTAATTTTGGCTAAATTTGAAACACGAAAACTGTAGTCCTTTGGGTTAGTTTTCTAATTCAACTTAAATCGCTAGATTGGATGCCGTGTGACAAAGTTATGCATGAATGAGTCACATTTTGGATTTTAGATACCTCAATACATCAAAGTTGTGGGCAGTATTCATTGATTCATGTATATCTTTCTCGTCCAACATCCAATTTCGGTGATTCAAGTTGGATTAGAAAACTAACTCAGAATACTACAAATCCTATTTTTTGGGTTTTGCAAAATTTGGAATAAAAAATGATCAAAATCACGTTTGAAGTCGAAACGGTATTATTAAAGCTCGAAAGACGTTTATCACATCCTTTTCAATATTAGTAGAAAACCACTATTTTAACGATTCCCGAAATTAGCCTTCTGGAAGACACACGCACAAAATCCGGAAATTTGAAATCTCCACAATCGTGTGTGATTGATTATATCCCAAAAAAACCGCTTCCCAAATCTTTCCATAAACTCCCATCTGCAAACTCTAATTTTTTCTATATATAATTTAAATAGTTTTAAATTCTCTTTTTTTTTTTATTATTTTATTTAAACACTAACAATAATAGCTTTAAAAAAAATATTTTTCTTTTAATTTTTTATTTAAAAATATTTTAATTTTTATTAATTTTTTTAATTTTAGTTTTTTTTTTCAGAATCAACTATAAAGATTCTAAAACCAACTATAATATTTCAGAAATCGACTATAATTTCGATTTTTTATTTCATTTTTCTTAATTTTAATTTTCAGTTATTTTGACATTTTTTTCCAGAAAACAACTATTTTTTGCCCTTTTTTTAATAAAAAATAACTATAAATTGTAAAACAACTATTAGAAAATAACTATTTTTTTCAACTGTTCATTTTTTTCCGCCATAATCAACTATTAGAAAACTGTAAATTATAAATTAACCTACATCAACTATAAAAATTTGAAATCACCTACAAAGTTGTCGAAATCAACTATAAAATTATTGAAAATCAACTAAAAAAATCAAAAACATCTACAAATTATCGAAATTGGCTATGTTATTAAAAAAAAAACCCCAATGGCACTGGAAGTGAGATGTGGAGATTTCTTTGATGGGGAAGTTGGTATTCGCTGCTCGGCTGACGCAAAGCCTGATTTCTTGAACTAAAAAAAAACTGAAAACAACTACAAAAAACTACAACATTATAAAAATCAACTACAAAGAACTGAAAAAACATAATAAAAATCAACTACAACATTATAAAAATCTACTCCAACAAACTGAAAATAACTACAAAAAATCAAAAATAACTTTAACATTAACAAAACCAACTATAACGGTATCGAAATCAACTATAAAAATATATCCCCAAATTTCAGCAAAACTACTATTACTTCGAGCAAATACAACTACAAAACACCATCTTCTCAGATCCAATTCACTTTCTTCCTCGACTCTTTAACATTCAACATGGCACAATTCTTCGAGAGCAATTGCTATTTAATGATTCAATCAAGACACAACGCCATAACTTTAAATCTAAGAAAATAATTAACCGAAAAATAAAAAACGAATAAACATTCAAATAACAATGGAATACATAAAAATTTCAAAGAATTTCTAGCAAGAATATGAATAGAATTGAAATCCATTACAACATGAAATTACGAACACTACGAATAACTTACAATAACTGCCCTTGTAGAAAAATCTCTTTGTGTTCATATGCCTCTTCTGTCTCGAAAATCTTCTCAAACCAAAATAATTTTCTATGAAAATCTCCTGAGAACTCGTGATGGATATAAGATTTTGGGCGAGAAAGGAGAGAAAAGAGGGAGGAGATGTCATCGCCGGAGGTGGCTGTGGAGGAGCGGCGGCGAGGAGGAGGTTAGTGTTGGAGATGACGTGAAAAAAAAAAAAAAAAAAAAAAAAAAAAAAAAAAAAAGAACAGAGAAGAGAGAAGAGAAGAAACGAGAGAGGGCCGAGAAACGAGAGAGAGGCGGCTAGTCAAGAGAAACGAGAGAGAGGCGGCTTTATGATCCCATGGTGGGGTTATGTAACGGAAATGCTATTCGCGGTTACGTTTTTGCTATTCGCGGTTCATAAAAAAAACTCTCTCTCTCTAAACCTACAAAAACCAAAAAACCGCAAATAGCAAAAAAAAAAAAAAAACCGAAATCTCGAATTCAAGCTCGAAGAACCATTGGGCTTCGATTTTTTGAGGTAATTTCGACTAATTTCCGTAAAATATGCATTGCCCATGTCGTTAACGCAACCAATTTCATGTTTAAAGCCCCTACAAATCGAATTGTATGGGCTTTTTTTTTTCGGTAATTACAGGCTGCACGCCCAAGTTGGGCGGCCAAGGAGTGTTCAAACGCCCGATTCGGGCGTTTGAACACCCCTTGGCCGCCCAACTTGGGCGTCGGATGCAGCAACAAACGCTCGGTTTGGGCGTGAACCGGGCGTTCGATTTTTTTTTTTTTTTTTTTGTTAATTCAATTATATTAATTTAATTAATTTAAAATATGTTTTATGTTTTTAGGATGTCTAACTGGATGAAAAAATTGGGAATGGGAAAAGGAAAGGGTCCCCTGATTCGTCCTCATGCAAATCCGGTGGAGGAGAGTACTGCGGAACGAGAGGGCAGAACGCACAACCGTAATGTTACCAGTTCTAAACGTCGTGGGGAACGGACTGGTGCTTTTGTACAACCACGTATGACAATTGAGGAGGAGGAGGAGACAGAGGCAGAGCCCGAGCAGGAGATGGATACATATATGGATCCCCACGAGGACGAGTACGATCCAGGACTACGTTTTCAGCAGAAGTATCAGTTCCCGGTGCCTGATTTGCCATCCGATGATGATGACGAGGACGGTTTGACTCCGCCTCCGCCTCCGGCTTATACAATGGCTGGTACTTCTGGTGGTTCTACTCTTGCCCCAAACCCGAGGTCCCAGACCGGTCCGAAAAAAACTCTTCCTACTCGACCGTGGAAGTTGATTGGTGAGACACCCGGTGGACCAAAATACCCTCATTTGATTCCGATTTTTAGAGCCCATATTGCCTACGACATCTGGGAGGGAAAGGTAATACTTATTAATGTTAATAAATTTTGTTTAAAATGTTTATAGTTGATTTTCCATTTCTTAAATATTAATATATCTTCAATAGGTCCGACATATGCTGAAGTTGCGGTCTCATGCGAAGTCTACTTGGCCGGGCCCCGACGACTATTATAGTGTTTCACTACTGGAGAGTACCGGGTTGTATCACTTGCGTTATTGTTCGCTCCCTCAGCACAATAACCCGTTGATAGAGGCTTTTATCGAGAGGTGGCAGCCAGACACCAACAGCTTTCATATGCCGTTTGGAGAGATGACAATTACTCTCCACGATGTGCACTATATCATGCATTTGCGAGTTAGTGGAAATCGCCCTAACGTTTGGATTGATAAGGCAAATGCGATTTATGCAGGTGCGAGAGCGTTCGGTGTCGAGCCCCGAGATATGGAGAAGTGGTATGGCGGCGGATCCCGGTTAGATGATTTGGATAGGATGTATGGCGACGATTCTTCATTTGCTTCCGAGTTTCGGGTACGAGCATATATTGCGTACTTGCTTGGAAAGCTATTGTTTGTCGATAAAAGTGGATCGAAGGTGAAAGCAGATTTTTCCCACTTTTAGAGCAGATCGATATGATTTCCGACTATTCCTGGGGTTCGGCTACATTGGCTTATTTGTATCGACAATTGGGCATGGCTACGCGAGCTGAGGCGGCGCAGATGGGTGGTTGTCTGACACTGTTAGAGGTAATTTTTTATTTGTAGTAACCCCTCAATTTTTTCTTTTATTAATATCACCAAAATGTTATGTTTAATATGCAGAATCATTATTTTTGTAGTGTTGGATATATAAGTATTTTCCGTGTTTCCGGCCTCCGATGGTTAACGCACATGTGAATGGAGAGCCCTGGTGTAAGAGGTGGCAGGTGATACATCATATCCCTAAAGACGAGGATATACTTGTTGATTATCGCCGACGTCTTGATTCTATGCGTGCGTCAGATGTAAGTATCAAGTTTAAATAAATTAAGATTTATATATTTACTATGTTTATTAATACATTTCTATTATTAATACATACGCACAGGTGAATTGGACGCCATTTGGAGTGAATGTGTCACGTGAAGTTGAAAAGACGGTTCATCACGGGACTATTCGATGGATGGATACGGTCGAGCCTTACATGCCCAATAGAGTTTTGCGTCAGTTCGGATTTCGGCAGATTAAACCGTCGGACCCTATTCGTCCGCTAAAAGGTGCTAAGAGGGAGAGAAAATTAGCTACGAGCCTGGCGATCAGATGTGGAATATCCCTCACACGCACATGCTTAGTGAAGATTATTATTGTCATTGGGCGCGTCCGGCTTGGGAGTCGACACCGGAGTATTTGCCGTGGTATATCGACCACACCCACGTCCGTATACATCCTAGTACCGAGCCGGTTGAGAGAGCGGAGCCATCTGCAGTTTCGTTTGTGTACGACATCACCCGGGTGTTGCATCCCTACTTCTACGATAACTTGCCACCGCCGACTATTCCAGGATATCGACAGATTCCCGATGACTTTTTCAGGACGATCCAGGACATGTGCGCCCCATTCGCCGAGTATCTACAGTTGGATCGTCCTAATGCTTATAACGAACAAGACGCAGGATACTCACATATGCGACATTCTCAGCGCAGGCGTCGGACGAGAGATACGTAGGTGTTTATTTTTTATGTTTTTATTATTCGAACTTCTTTGGTGTTGAT